>NC_069501.1:1177021267-1177248767 GCF_027579735.1 Bombina bombina | reverse complement strand
AACCCCATTGAGAACCTGTGGTCCATCATCAAATGTGAGATTTACAAGGAGGGAAAACAGTACACCTCTCTGAACAGTGTCTGGGAGGCTGTGGTTGCTGCTGCACGCAATGTTGATGGTGAAGAGATCAAAACACTGACAGAATCCATGGATGGCAGGCTTTTGAGTGTCCTTGCAAAGAAAGGTGGCTATATTGGTCACTGATTTGTTTTTGTTTTGTTTTTGAATGTCAGAAATGTATATTTGTGAATGTTGAGATGTTATATTGGTTTCACTGGTAAAAATAAATAATTGAAATGGGTATATATTTGTTTTTTGTTAAGTTGCCTAATAATTATGCACAGTAATAGTCACCTGCACACACAGATATCCCCCTAAAATAGCTATAACTAAAAACAAACTAAAAACTACTTCCAAAACTATTCAGCTTTGATATTAATGAGTTTTTTGGGTTCATTGAGAACATGGTTGTTGTTCAATAATAAAATTAATCCTCAAAAATACAACTTGCCTAATAATTCTGCACTCCCTGTATATCCATAATTCCAAGATATACTCCATCATCTACCAAGGATCGCAATTCTTTCTGAAATTGTCTAACCGGATTACCGAGTTAGATAATATATGTGTTCTCATCTCTCAATTGGTGAATAGCTTATTCTACGTATTGGGATCTGTCAAGAACAACTACACTCCCTTCCTTACCCGATTGGTGTATGACTATAGTATTATTTTCCTTTAGGGAATCAATGACTTGTCTTTCCTGTTTAGTTCAATTTAACTTGGAGCGAGAACTACTATATGACAATGAGGTCAGATCCTCTACTACACGTTGGTGATATAGTTCCAATGCTTTACCTCTATTATGAATGACGTAAAAATTGGACTGTTTTTTAAGTTTAGGGTAGTGTACATTTCCAACTTGATCTCATAGTGAATAGAAGTCTGCTCCAATTCTTCTAAGGACCTAATAGCACACGCATCAAAATAGGTCAAATCATGTTGTCCATAAGGGGCGCCATTCTGCATCGAATCCTCGGTCACCAATGAATTGTCACTCTTGAAATATTTCATGAGTGTCAATTTTCTTATAAATTTATTTAAATCGAGTAGAGTGTTAAACAGATTAAAACTCCTAGTGGGTAAAATCCTAAGCCATAGCCAAGTACCTACAGTTCTATGTCTGTGAGCTGATATGAGAAAAGGTTGATAACATTAGCCACCTTTTTTAGGGGTTCTGTTCCCTTAGAACATATCTGTGTTGGCTTATAGTTATCTTGGTACCCCTGCCCCCCCCCTCCGATTGCTTCAGTGCAGTGTGAAAAACCTAAATCTTAGGTTTACCTTGAGGTGCCTGTTGTGTTGACAACAATACCTGACCTTGTGCCGAAGCAATGGGTAGTGGGGTCTGTTGTTTCTGGGATTTAGGTTTAACTCCTAGTCCTTTCCCTTTAGTGTGATGTGTCGTTGTTGTGATAACATTATCTGAATTTTGTGGCTGTACATTACAGGGAGTGCAGAATTATTAGGCAAATTAGTATTTTGACCACATCATCCTCTTTATGCATGTTGTCTTACTCCAAGCTGTATAGGCTCGAAAGCCTACTACCAATTAAGCATATTAGGTGATGTGCATCTCTGTAATGAGAAGGGGTGTGGTCTAATGACATCAACACCCTATATCAGGTGTGCATAATTATTAGGCAACTTCCTTTCCTTTGGCAAAATGGGTCAAAAGAAGGACTTGACAGGCTCAGAAAAGTCAAAAATAGTGAGATATCTTGCAGAGGGATGCAGCACTCTTAAAATTGCAAAGCTTCTGAAGCGTGATCATCGAACAATCAAGCGTTTCATTCAAAATAGTCAACAGGGTCGCAAGAGGCGTGTGGAAAAAACCAAGGCGCAAAATAACTGCCCATGAACTGAGAAAAGTCAAGCGTGCAGCCGCCAAGATGCCACTTGCCCCCAGTTTGGCCATATTTCAGAGCTGCAACATCACTGGAGTGCCCAAAAGCACAAGGTGTGCAATACTCAGAGACATGGCCAAGGTAAGAAAGGCTGAAAGACGACCACCACTGAACAAGACACACAAGCTGAAATGTCAAGACTGGGTCAAGAAATATCTCAAGACTGATTTTTCTAAGGTTTTATGGACTGATGAAATGAGAGTGAGTCTTGATGGGCCAGATTGATGGGCCTGTGGCTGGATTGGTAAAGGGCAGAGAGCTCCAGTCCGACTCAGACGCCAGCAAGGTGGAGGTGGAGTACTGGTTTGGGCTGGTATCATCAAAGATGAGCTTGTGGGGCCTTTTCAGGTTGAGGATGGAGTCAAGCTCAACTCCCAGTCCTACTGCCAGTTTCTGGAAGACACCTTCTTCAAGCAGTGGTACAGGAAGAAGTCTGCATCCTTCAAGAAAAACATGATTTTCATGCAGGACAATGCTCCATCACACGCGTCCAAGTACTCCACAGCGTGGCTGGCAAGAAAGGGTATAAAAGAAGAAAATCTAATGACATGGCCTCCTTGTTCACCTGATCTGAACCCCATTGAGAACCTGTGGTCCATCATCAAATGTGAGATTTACAAGGAGGGAAAACAGTACACCTCTCTGAACAGTGTCTGGGAGGCTGTGGTTGCTGCTGCACGCAATGTTGATGGTGAAGAGATCAAAACACTGACAGAATCCATGGATGGCAGGCTTTTGAGTGTCCTTGCAAAGAAAGGTGGCTATATTGGTCACTGATTTGTTTTTGTTTTGTTTTTGAATGTCAGAAATGTATATTTGTGAATGTTGAGATGTTATATTGGTTTCACTGGTAAAAATAAATAATTGAAATGGGTATATATTTGTTTTTTGTGAAGTTGCCTAATAATTATGCACAGTAATAGTCACCTGCACACACAGATATCCCCCTAAAATAGCTAAAACTAAAAACAAACTAAAAACTACTTCCAAAAATATTCAGCTTTGATATTAATGAGTTTTTTGGGTTCATTGAGAACATGGTTGTTGTTCAATAATAAAATGAATCCTCAAAAATACAAATTGCCTAATAATTCTGCACTCCCTGTAAAGGGACAGTACACTGTAAAATTGTTTTTCCATAAATGTATTTTAAATGACTTGTTATACCAACTGCAGAGTATAAAATATTTGAGAAATTGTATTTTCGGGTTTATTTGTGTATCTGAAGTAGCTGGTTTTGTGCTTTGAAACCACAGCCTATTACAATGGGTTGAGCTTCAGGTAATATCGGATCTCATTATGTTATCACTTTAATGTACACAGACTTGCTTCCTTATCTTATATTTGTCTGGAACACCAAAGCTCAATACATAGAGAGAACAATGGAAATGATAATTTTATTACTTAACTATCATGCCCCCCACTGAGGGTGTAATCTCTTCTGCTAGCTGTGTTTACTTAGGCTTGTCAATAGCGTATACGCCAGTATCAAAACTTTCAGTATAGGTTGGGAAACCACAAGCTAAATTAGCTATTTAAAATGCTGAAATATGAGTAAAGGAGCTACTTGCAACCAATTTAATACACTCTAGCAGGTAAAAAGGATCATTGGGAATAATTTAAAGGGGAGAAAGTTTTTGGGTGAACTGTCCCTTTAACCATTGCTATTTCTAGTTCTCCCAAGTCAGGGCCTGCCAAGTAATCTGTTCCATACTCAGAATTAGAGGTATCCTCTCCAGAGGCAGACTGTCCATGTGTGGACATATCTTCATCTGTTGTTTCTGCCTCCGAGAAGGAAACCTTTTTTGACTTGTCAGATCTCTTGTGTCTTTGTCTATTTTTATTTGGGACATCAGTGTTTGTTTCTTTGCCCTTATTATTCTGTGTTTATGTTTCTATTATGATTAACCCATCTCCTATGATTGGGTTTGTGCCATAAAAATACTTGGCCTGTGCTATAATCCTTTTGATCCCTAAGAAATTTTATGTGTTTGCGTTGAACAATTTCATGCTTCAATTTCTCCACAGTCTCAAAATTACAATACTCCGTTAGTTCTATGCATTTGTTCAATTTGCAGGTTAACAATATCATCTCTTACTTTACACAGTTGTTCTGTTTTGTATTTCACTTACATAACCATTAACCTTAAAGAGCATCCAGATAATATCTCGTTCCATTCACTAATAAACGTAACATCAGTGACTTCAAATGTGGGACATTTTCTGACTCTTAACCCACATGGTATCATTGGTAATTTGAGATACTTATTAAGAATCTAAGTGTCTAATTTAAGGCGTGTTTCTTTTCATTTTGAAATTTCCATAGAATGGAATAAATCACCAAGTCTGATAGCCACCGATTCTGAAGTGAAGAATTCTTCTAAATCTAGACCCTCTAGGTCATCGTCATTAAAGGGACACTGAACCCTAAAATGATTTAGATAGCGCATGCAATTTTAAGCAACTTTCTAATTTACTCCTATTATCAATTTTTCTTCGTTCTCTTGCTATCTTTATTTGAAAAAGAAGGCATCTAAGCTTTTTTTGGTTCAGAACTCTGGGCAGCACTTTTGTATTGGTGGATGAATTTATCCACCAATCAACAAGGACAACCCAGTTTGTTTGCAAAAAATGGGCCGGCATCTAAACCTACATTCTTGCATTTCAAATAAAGATACCAAGAGAATGAAGAAAATTTGATAACAGGAGTGAATTAGAAAGTTGCTTAAAAACAGAATTTATGTTTACCTGATAAATTACTTTCTCCAACGGTGTGTCCGGTCCACGGCGTCATCCTTACTTGTGGGATATTCTCTTCCCCAACAGGAAATGGCAAAGAGCCCAGCAAAGCTGGTCACATGATCCCTCCTAGGCTCCGCCTTCCCCAGTCATTCGACCGACGTAAAGGAGGAATATTTGCATAGGAGAAATCATATGATACCGTGGTGACTGTAGTTAAAGAAAATAAATTATCAGACCTGATTAAAAAACCAGGGCAGGCCGTGGACCGGACACACCGTTGGAGAAAGTAATTTATCAGGTAAACATAAATTCTGTTTTCTCCAACATAGGTGTGTCCGGTCCACGGCGTCATCCTTACTTGTGGGAACCAATACCAAAGCTTTTAGGACACGGATGAAGGGAGGGAGCAAATCAGGTCACCTAGATGGAAGGCACCACGGCTTGCAAAACCTTTCTCCCAAAAATAGCCTCAGAAGAAGCAAAAGTATCAAATTTGTAAAATTTAGTAAAAGTGTGCAGTGAAGACCAAGTCGCTGCCTTACATATCTGATCAACAGAAGCCTCGTTCTTGAAGGCCCATGTGGAAGCCACGGCCCTAGTGGAATGAGCTGTGATTCTTTCAGGAGGCTGCCGTCCGGCAGTCTCGTAAGCCAATCTGATGATGCTTTTAAGCCAAAAAGAGAGAGAGGTAGAAGTTGCTTTTTGACCTCTCCTTTTACCAGAATAAACAACAAACAAGGAAGATGTTTGTCTAAAATCCTTTGTAGCATCTAAATAGAATTTTAGAGCACGAACTACATCCAAATTGTGCAACAAACGTTCCTTCTTTGAAACTGGATTCGGACACAAAGAAGGCACGACTATCTCCTGGTTAATGTTTTTGTTAGAAACAACTTTCGGTAAGAAAACCAGGTTTAGTACGCAAAACCACCTTATCTGCATGGAACACCAGATAAGGAGGAGAACACTGCAGAGCAGATAACTCTGAAACTCTTCTAGCAGAAGAAATTGCAACCAAAAACAAAACTTTCCAAGATAATAACTTAATATCAACGGAATGTAAGGGTTCAAACGGAACCCCCTGAAGAACTGAAAGAACTAAATTGAGACTCCAAGGAGGAGTCAAAGGTTTGTAAACAGGCTTGATTCTAACCAGAGCCTGAACAAAAGCTTGAACATCTGGCACAGCTGCCAGCTTTTTGTGAAGTAACACAGACAAAGCAGAAATCTGTCCCTTCAAAGAACTTGCAGATAATCCTTTCTCCAAACCTTCTTGAAGAAAGGATAGAATCTTAGGAATTTTTATCTTGTCCCAAGGGAATCCTTTAGATTCACACCAACAGATATATCTTTTCCATATTTTATGGTAGATTTTTCTAGTTACAGGCTTTCTGGCCTGAACAAGAGTATCAATGACAGAATCTGAGAACCCTCGCTTTGATAAAATCAAGCGTTCAATCTCCAAGCAGTCAGTTGGAGTGAGACCAGATTCGGATGTTCGAACGGACCTTGAACAAGAAGGTCCCGTCTCAAAGGTAGCTTCCATGGTGGAGCCGATGACATATTCACCAGGTCTGCATACCCAGTCCTGCGTGGCCACGCAGGAGCTATCAAGATCACTGATGCCCTCTCCTGATAGATCCTGGCTACCAGCCTGGGGATGAGAGGAAACGGTGGGAATACATACGCTAGTTTGAAGGTCCAAGGTGCTACTAGTGCATCTACTAGAGTCGCCTTGGGATCCCTGGATCTGGACCCGTAGCAAGGAACCTTGAAGTTCTGACGAGAGGCCATCAGATCCATGTCTGGAATGCCCCACAACTGAGTAATTTGGGCAAAGATTTCCGGATGGAGTTCCCACTCCCCCGGATGAAATGACTGACGACTCAGAAAATCCGCTTCCCAATTTTCCACTCCTGGAATGTGGATTGCAGACAAGTGGCAGGAGTGAGACTCCGCCCATTTAATGATTTTGGTCACTTCTTCCATCGCCAGGGAACTCCTTGTTCCCCCCTGATGGATGATGTACGCAACAGTCGTCATGTTGTCCTATTGAAACCGTATGAATTTGGCCTTTGCTAGCTGAGGCCAAGCCTTGAGAGCATTGAATATCGCTCTTAGTTCCAGAATATTTATCGGGAGAAGAGATTCTTCCCGAGACCAAAGACCCTGAGCTTTCAGGAGTCCCCAGACCGCGCCCCAGCCCACCAGACTGGCGTCGGTCGTGACAATGACCCACTCTGGTCTGCGGAAGCTCATCCCCTGTGACAGGTTGTCCAGGGACAGCCACCAACGGAGTGAATCTCTGGTCCTCTGATCTACTTGTATCGTCGGAGACAAGTCTGTATAATCCCCATTCCACTGACTGAGCATGCACAGTTGTAATGGTCTCAGATGAATTCGCGCAAAAGGAACTATGTCCATTGCCGCGACCATCAAACCTATTACTTCCATGCACTGCGCTATGGAAGGAAGAGGAACAGAATGAAGTACTTGACAAGAGTTTAGAAGTTTTGATTTTCTGGCCTCTGTCAGAAAAATCCTCATTTGTAAGGAGTCTATTATTGTTCCCAAGAAGGGAACTTTTTTTGACGGAGATAGAGAACTTTTTTCTACGTTCACTTTCCACCCGTGAGATCTGAGAAAGGCCAGGACGATGTCCGTGTGAGCCTTTGCTTGTGGAAGGGACGACGCTTGAATCAAAATGTCGTCCAAGTAAGGTACTACTGCAATGCCCCTTGGTCTTAGCACCGCTAGAAGGGACCCCAGTACCTTTGTGAAAATTCTTGGAGCAGTGGCTAATCCGAACGGAAGTGCCACAAACTGGTAATGCTTGTCCAGAAAGGCGAACCTTAGGAACCGATGATGTTCCTTGTGGATAGGAATATGTAGATACGCATCCTTTAAATCCACCGTGGTCATGAATTGACCTTCCTGGATGGAAGGAAGAATTGTTCGAATGGTTTCCATTTTGAACGATGGAACCTTGAGAAACTTGTTTAGGATCTTGAGATCTAAGATTGGTCTGAATGTTCCCTCTTTTTTGGGAACTATGAACAGATTGGAGTAGAACCCCATCCCTTGTTCTCCTAATGGAACAGGATGAATCACTCCCATTTTTAACAGGTCTTCTACACAATGTAAGAATGCCTGTTTTTTATGTGGTCTGAAGACAATTGAGACCTGTGGAACCTCCCCCTTGGGGGAAGCCCCTTGAATTCCAGAAGATAACCTTGGGAGACTATTTCCAGCGCCCAAGGATCCAGAACATCTCTTGCCCAAGCCTGAGCGAAGAGAGAGAGTCTGCCCCCCACCAGATCCGGTCCCGGATCGGGGGCCAACATCTCATGCTGTCTTGGTAGCAGTGGCAGGTTTCTTGGCCTGCTTACCTTTGTTCCAGCCTTGCATTGGCCTCCAGGCTGGCTTGGCTTGAGAAGTATTACCCTCTTGCTTAGAGGATGTAGCACTAGTGGCTGGTCCGTTTCTGCGAAAGGGACGAAAATTTGGTTTATTTTTAGCCTTGAAAGACCTATCCTGAGGAAGGGCGTGGCCCTTACCCCCAGTGATATCAGAAATAATCTCTTTCAAGTCAGGGCCAAACAGCGTTTTCCCCTTGAAAGGAATGTTAAGCAATTTGTTCTTGGAAGACGCATCCGCTGACCAAGATTTTAGCCAAAGCGCTCTGCGCGCCACAATAGCAAACCCAGAATTTTTCGCCGCTAATCTAGCCAATTGCAAAGTGGCGTCTAAGGTGAAAGAGTTAGCCAATTTGAGAGCATGAATTCTGTCCAAAATCTCCTCATAAGAAGAATCTTTATTGAGCGCCTTTTCTAGTTCATCGAACCAGAAACACGCTGCTGTAGTGACAGGAACAATGCATGAAATTGGTTGTAGAAGGTAACCTTGCTGAACAAACATCTTTTTAAGCAAACCCTCTAATTTTTTATCCATAGGATCTTTGAAAGCACAACTATCTTCTATGGGTATAGTGGTGCGTTTGTTTAGAGTAGAAACCGCCCCCTCGACCTTGGGGACTGTCTGCCATAAGTCCTTTCTGGGGTCGACCATAGGAAACAATTTCTTGAATATAGGGGGAGGGACGAAAGGTATGCCGGGCCTTTCCCATTCTTTGTTTACAATATCCGCCCACCCGCTTGGGTATAGGAAAAGCTTTGGGGGGCCCCGGGACCTCTAGGAACTTGTCCATCTTACATAATTTCTCTGGAATGACCAAATTCTCACAATCATCCAGAGTAGATAACACCTCCTTAAGCAGAGCGCGGAGATGTTCCAATTTAAATTTGAATGTAATTACATCAGGTTCAGCTTGTTGAGAAATTTTCCCTGAATCTGAAATTTCTCCCTCAGACAAAACCTCCCTGGCCCCCTCAGACTGGTGTAGGGGCACTTCAGAACCAATATCATCAGCGTCCTCATGCTCTTCCGTATTTTCTAAAACAGAGCAGTCGCGCTTTCGCTGATAAGTGGGCATTTTGGCTAAAATGTTTTTGATAGAATTATCCATTACAGCCGTTAATTGTTGCATAGTAAGGAGTATTGGCGCACTAGATGTACTAGGGGCCTCCTGTGTGGGCAAGACTGGCGTAGACGAAGGAGGGGATGATGCAGTACCATGCTTACTCCCCTCACTTGAGGAATCATCTTGGGCATCATTTTCTCTAAATTTTGTGTCACATAAATCACATCTATTTAAATGAGAAGGAACCTTGGCTTCCCCACATACAGAACACAGTCTATCTGGTAGTTCAGACATGTTAAACAGGCATAAACTTGATAACAAAGTACCAAAAACGTTTTAAAATAAAACCGTTACTGTCACTTTAAATTTTAAACTGAACACACTTTATTACTGCAAATGTGAAAAAGTATGAAGGAATTGTTTAAAATTCACCAAAATTTCACCACAGTGTCTTAAAGCCTTAAAAGTATTGCACACCAAATTTGAAAGCTTTATCTCTTAAAATAACGGAACCGGAGCCGTTTTTATATTTAACCCCTATACAGTCCCTGGTATCTGCTTTGCTGAGACCCAACCAAGCCCAAAGGGGAATACGATACCAAATGACGCCTTCAGAAAGCCTTTTCTATGTATCAGAGCTCCTCACACATGCATCTGCATGTCATGCTTCCCAAAAACAAGTGCGCAATAGAGGCGCGAAAATGAGGCTCTGCCTATGATTAGGGAAAGCCCCTAGAGAATAAGGTGTCCAATACAGTGCCTGCCGGTTATTTTACATAATTCCCAAGAATAAAATAATTCCTCAAAGCTATGAAGTATTAAAAATGCTAATATATCAATCGTTTTAGCCCAGAAAATGTCTACCAGTCTTAACAGCCCTTGTGAAGCCCTTTATTCTTATGTAATAAAAATGGCTTACCGGATCCCATAGGGAAAATGACAGCTTCCAGCATTACATCGTCTTGTTAGAAATGTGTCATACCTCAAGCAGCAAAAGTCTGCTCACTGTTTCCCCCAACTGAAGTTAATTCCTCTCAACAGTCCTGTGTGGAAACAGCCATCGATTTTAGTAACGGTTGCTAAAATCATTTTCCTCTTACAAACAGAAATCTTCATCACTTTTCTGTTTCAGAGTAAATAGTACATACCAGCACTATTTTAAAATAACAAACTCTTGATTGAAGAATAAAAACTACAGTTAAACACCAAAAAACTCTAAGCCATCTCCGTGGAGATGTTGCCTGTACAACGGCAAAGAGAATGACTGGGGAAGGCGGAGCCTAGGAGGGATCATGTGACCAGCTTTGCTGGGCTCTTTGCCATTTCCTGTTGGGGAAGAGAATATCCCACAAGTAAGGATGACGCCGTGGACCGGACACACCTATGTTGGAGAAATGTCATGCTCTGTAGCTAGGCTCCCATTGACTTACTTTTTTATGAATGACTACATCTAGTTAATTATGCTGTACCTCACGTTTGGTTTGATTCTGGTTCCACTTTATCTGTATATAGAATCTGTAACATTAAAAATAACAAAAACTCCAAGAGAGTGATATATGACTAGACGTTAGAATGATTCCTATCAAATTGAAAATTCTTTAAGTTGTTTAGGTAAAGGTATTTACTGTACTTATTTCCTGTATTTTCGTTTGAATTTTGCCTACCTCCGCACCCTGCGTGGTGAGAGATAGATGCTAACTGTACTGTTATATCACTCTCTGGATGCAAATAATAATTAAAATGTCATAAAAAAATGTCATGCTCTAGCTGAATCACGAAAGAAAAATTTTGGGTTCAGTGTCCCTTTAACAGCTTGCAAATAATAATATTGAACAGTCTCTGGTGGTAAAAGCTGATGTATGGTATTATAATAAACTCAACCAGAATATCATCCACAATCCTTAAACGCCATAAACAACTGGGGGGGGGGGGGCATACCAAACCTGATAGATTACTATAAAGCTACAAGAATTGCCCAAACTTCACTAACAGGTAGAAACTCTAAAAATATTCTTTGGACCACACTGGAAGTTGACCTGGAGAACCTAGACCACCAAGATGACACACTATGAAACAGACAAACACATACTAAACTTACACATGGTTCCCTTATTGTAGGGTCAACTTGGCATGATTGGAAAATGATAACAAAACACGAGGAGCTATTGCCCTTTCACTCTCTGATGCTGCTGCTCAGATTACTGCTCTCGAGGGACACACACAGCATTCTTGATAAATGGGCAAATAAAGGTTTATACAGAGTGGCGGACTTATTAACTAGCTATAAGAGGAGAGCTATAAGATTATGACATTTTCTCAATTACAAGACATATTACACCCTAATAAGCTACAATTGTACTTGTACCTTCAACTATCTTCTTCTATATGAAAATACCTGGGAACCCCCTAACTAACGGCACGCGGCAAGGTTGTCCGCTTTCACCGTTATTATTTGCCCTAACTATTGAAGTACTAGCACAGAAAATAAGAGATAATGGGAAGATCTTGGGAATTAAGATTGGGGATCAGGACCATAAACTTTCTTTATACGCAGATGACGTCCTTCTATTAGTAACTTACCCTTTGATCTCCCTCCCCGAAGTACTGAGAGAGTTTGAGGAATATGGTAGGGTCTCCAACTTTCATTTAAATCAAACTAAATCAGTGATTCTGAATATAAATCTACCCCAAGTAGAGATTTGTCAGTTGGCAGGTATTTGTAAATTACGCATACAGACTCGCACACTCAAATATTTGGGGGTAAATCTTACAGCAAAGGTAGACTCCCTGTTTGAAGCTAATTATACTCATCTGATGTCCCAGATAGTTGGTGATCTTTCTTCATGGAAAAATAAAAAGGTTTCGTGGATGGGCAGGATTGGAATAATAAAAATGAATATTCTCCCACGCATTCTATACTATTTACAGACGCTCCCAATTTCTTTCCCAGCACAATACCTACAAAAATTACAAGGGAGGATAGAAGAGGGGGGGTCTAGACCACGCATTTCTAAACATACACTTTATCTACCAAAAGATAGGGGGGGCCTGGGAGTTCCTAACCTCCTTTTGTACAAGAAAGCTATCCACCTCCAGCATCAAGTAGAATGGAGTAACAACTCAAAGGACAAAATATGGGTCCAGATAGGTAGGATACTTGTGGAGGCTCAGAACGTGGGGTCACTGGGGTGGACCTCTACAAAAACCAGACCTAAACCCAATCAGTTCCTACCTGTTTTTGCAGGAATTCTTCTCTCAATGGGACAAAACATTAATAGAGTATCCGCACGTATCCTCGAACCCCTCCCCTTTGACTCCATTCACTTATAAGTAAGATTAATACAAGAGAAAGAACAGAGGCATAGTGGGGCACACTAAGGAGGATGTAAGGATGTAAGACATACCTAAGTGTTCCCCACTATGCCTCTGTTCTTTCTCTTGTATTCATCTTACTTATACCTGGCATAAGGCACTACCTCCTCCTATACATAGGTTTATTTGGAGGAAGGTTACTGGATTATTACCTCCATCTTTCCCACCTCCCCTTTAGGTTAAAGGGAATCTCAGCATATTTAACTTGACTATTCAGTAGTCTTCTTTTGGGAAATAATTATGGCCTCCATCAATTTGATGGAGGACTTCCTTAACCATGAAAGAGATAGAAAAGCTAACATTAACAAAACATTCGCCAACTTTACAGCAGAGGGTATTAATAAAAACAATTTTGAGGATTGGGAATCAGGCCTTAATATTCTTGGTGAACTATTAAGGAAACATACACGGTCAATATGGAATAAGAGCACTTATGATCATTATCTAGCCAAACACATAATACCAAGAGGCCTTAGAGTGAGACTCTTCTCGTCCTTCAGTTTTCATATAGAAAATTACAGAGGGAGATGGGAACAAGCCTTAATATCTTGTTCAGAGACTCTAGTCGCTATTCTGTCAGACTACGAGACAGAAATTGTGGAAGAACTAAATAAAGAAATCTCAGAAATTAGTAACAAATTGAAAAACTATGAAAGTCTAGAAGATGTTAAGACGGCTTACAAGAACTTAAGAGATGAGTTGGATGGAAAAGAAAAAGAGATTATTAAAACAAAATGTGCAAACCTCAGCAGGGACATTAAAGACTTTGAACAAGGGAGAGTATTCACTTGGGATGAGAGAAACCCAAGACGCAGGAGGAATTTAGCGCCATCAAAGCTAAGTAGGGATGATGTATCTACATCTGAATATGAATCCTCAGCAGGAGAAGAAGGGGCAGAAGGATTCTCAGGCAGAACACTCCTAGTACCTAGCGCTAGTGATAGACAAAATCTCCTCTCAAAAAACGAGAAGGAAAGCAAACCAAAGGAAAAAGAAAAAGAAGGGGGGGAAAGACAGAGCACAACTTAAGGAACAGGACACGATGGGGTTACAGAAACAACGAAAAAAACAGGGAAGACGGGTCGAGAAGGCCGAGATGGTAGAAACAAATAATTTAGAAATAATTAATCTATCAGACAGAACTCTATCCCCTGACCATATAACAGTCCTCAGTAAAGGCTTATCTTTTTCACCCTCGAATAAGTTAAATTTCTTTGATGTGATTAAAGATATTAATCTTTTCGCTAGGAAACTAGCCCTCAAAAAAATGTATACCAAACATAATGACAGTGATAAAGAAACACAAGCTATTATGGACCTTATAACATTACTTGAAGATAATGAAACAACTATATCAGACACCTCAGATTGGCATAAAAAACTGACTAGAAAATCCACATTCATGCCACAAATTTCCCAATATCCACAGATAGAAATTTTTCTGAAAGTAGTCTGTAGGGATATTTTAAATCTCAGAGAGAGAGACTGGAGTAATCTTAACAAAGCAGAGAAATGGGCTTTGAATGATATTCAAAAATGGGAGGATGTGGTGATCAAGCCATCTGATAAGGGGGGTAACATTGTTATATGGCCAACAACAATGTACATAACTGAGGCTATGAGACAACTAGGAGACACCAAGTGCTATAAATTCCTATGGAGTAATCCGAGTAGTAACTACCTAGAATTGTATAATACCTTAATTAATGATGCCAAAAAGAATGGCCTGATAGATGAAAAAGAATTTAAGTTCTTGACAGTGGAGAATCCAAAAACCGCCACGTTCTATCTACTGCCAAAGATACATATAAACAAGCTAACACCTCCAGGCAGACCTATCGTGGCAGGGATTGGTAGTCTTTGTGAACAGGCTTCAAGGTATCTGGATTGGTGTCTAAGGGACATTGTCCTTACACTCCCTTCTTACACGAGGGATACGATGGATGTGCTCAGCAAAATAGATGATATGATACTGGAGGATGACATGCTGTTAGCCACGTGTGACGTAGAGTCACTGTATACATCAATTGAACACAAATGGAGTTGTCATGCTGTCGAATACTTCCTCCAAATGGAAGCATCTGAACACATTCCGAAAAACATCTTCCTAGTCAAACTACTCAAATTTATACTGAGCCACAATTTCTTTGTCTTCAACAACAAATTTTTCCTGCAAATTCACGGAACAGCAATGGGCACTGCATGTGCCCCCACCTATGCTAATATATACTTAGGGTGGTGGGAGTGCGAATTTGTTTTTGGAATAAACATGGAAAAATATGCGGAAAATATCATCATGTGGCTTAGGTACATAGACAATGTCTTCCTCGTTTGGAAGGGAGACATCTGTCTATTTAAAGAATTTATTGGAGCTCTAAATACAAATACTCTAAACCTACGTTTAACGTATGACATTGAATATAAAAGTGTGACATTTCTGGATCTCAGAATATCAAGAGATATGTTTGGCAGGGTCAAATCAGATCTTTACAGAAAAGAGACCGCCACAAATTCAATACTTAGTTTCCAGAGTGCTCATCATCCATCAACAAAAAAAGCCATCCCATTTGGGGAATTCCTAAGGTTGAGGCGAAACTGCTCGGATGTTAATGATTTTAAAAATCAAGCAAGCGACATGAAGAAAAGTTTAAAATCCAGAGGATACCCCAACAGCATCTTAAAAAAGGCATATCACAGAGCCCTCCATAAGGACAGATCAAATCTGCTCAAACCAAAACTGAAATCAAATTTGGATAACAAAGTCCGGTTTGTAGGGACCTTCAACGTAGCACATAAGGAGATAAGGGACATCCTTAATAATCATACACATATACTAACAACAGATGATGACTTATCTAAGTGTATTGGAGATAGAATTGCGATAAGTTGGAGACGTGCTCCCACTATCAGGGATAAAATAACGAGAAGCCACTTTGTAAAACAAACCAGCAAGAAGGGAACAAATGCATGTGGGACATGTAAGTTCTGTCCATATATGCTAAATGTGAAGCAGATGAGTATCTTCCCGTCCGGAACAATATTTATGAATGAGTTCTATAACTGTAGAAGTAAAAACATAATTTACTGCATTGAGTGCAACTGTCACAAAAAATACGTGGGAATGTCGACACGTGAATTTAGGAGACGTCTGGGTGAGCATATTTGCAACATTAAAAATGCTAAAAGTGAACTTGAACGTGAAAAGAAGTTAACGACGGTCGCAAGACACTTTCTGGAAAAGCATGACTGTAAACCGGAATTAAGGAGCTGGATCTTACAGAAAGTCTCTTTAGGAATAAGAGGAGGAAATATTGAGACTGCCCTCCTAAAAGCTGAGACAAAATGGATTTTTATACTTCAAACTATGAGCCCAATGGGCCTAAATGAAACACTAACATATAGTGTTTTTTGGAATAAAGCTGGGATTTTTAATTATTGAAACATAACATCGCAAATGTTGGGATACCGAATATGAGGAACAATAAAATCAACAATAAAATCCATGAACAATGATGGATAATTATAAGGAGAATTTTTTTTTTCTCTTTATAATAAAAACCTCCATATGCCATCTCCCTGTCGGATGATCTGTTACCTAAGATGGAATGGATAAGAACTTTCCCTGAATGATAAAGATATGCTATGAGTATGGGACCAGATTTTAATGAACTGGGACTTATGTTATACAAAATCTTTTTAAGGGGATTGTCTATACCTAAGTATCCAAGATCTGACCTAACTCTAAAATAAACCCTCTACCCTGCACATGAGTGTAGGTGGCTCAGGTGTCAGACAAAGGGAATGACTACTTGTTGGTTCAAGAGCAGTCATTAAAAACAAATATAAGATGTGGGCATATTATACATCTATAACCATAATAGGAATTATGGCATTAACTCTTCTCACTCACTAACGATATAGAAATAATATTGAAATGGATATTTAAAACAAAGCCTACTGCAAAACGGACGTATAATCTTGAAAATGAAAATAACATAATTGACAGGTTATGCATTATCAAAACCAATATGAATATGAACAGATAACTTTAATGGCTCCCCCAGATAGGACTAGCTACCTGATTATATCATGAATGGAACTAAAACGTACAAACAACATCATCTTGATTGCACATATATACTTATGAATTCTGTGAGATATACACTCTATGCACTTTATATCTTAGCATACACCAAAGATGACATATTCATTTAAATATGAGAGGCAAATCTTTTATTGCAGAAAAGGTAGTTTCATAACCACAAATATGGATATGTACTCAAAGGGACTGTTAAAACTGACATGCCCCTGACAAATCTACGAGTATTATATAAGGAAAGGAATATGTTTTTCAATCACAATATAGTCTAGACGTATACTCCTGGAAACATAAGTATAATGACCTTAATATGGATCCTATGTATCTTAGCAATGTGAAACTTACTGCTGTCTAATAGGATATGTGCCTGTTTATATACCAATCTCATTTCATTATAAAATGCATACCCTGTTCGAATATATAAAAAATAGGTGATCACTGAACGTATGTCATTACATAGGATATGGTAGGATCGGTATGTATTTTTGTTTTCTTGTAATCTGTCCCTCTTGCTTTGCCGTTTCCCAGTTGTATAGATCAGAGAAGCGTTAAGCGTAATGACAGGGGGGCGTGATTCATCCTTGTCACTCTTCTTTGGCTTTCCATTGGACGAACGGCACACACCCTCTGCTCTACCCAATCGCTGAATTTTGTATGCGATTGGGTGAAACAAACTGTCAATCACGGTAACTGTTATGGATTGGCTAATGTGCCTTTTTAAGGAAGCTGTCACGGTGGATCGGATTAGCCTTTGATAAAGCTTATGCGAAATGCGCGTTAGGCATTCGCACTGGTGCTCTCATTTGTTTGTTTAATAATAGAAACTTTAGACATATCTGGTTAACCTTAACTTAAAAACTTTAAGATAATAATTGTTGATACAAGTGTTAGCTCATTTTTTGAGTAGTAAATACTTTATTCCTATGGGAGATGGGACGGTAATGAAATACGGTGCAGTGACTCATATTTAAGATATAATTGTTAAACAGGCAACGGACATATAGTTCTAATCAGATACTGAGCCACTGTATGATCAGTGAAACGTTTTTCTTTAATCGCACCTCTCCCTGTGAAACCTAATATAATCTTAATAAATGGTTATAACTGCCAGCATAATACTCGGTCTCTAATGTGAAATATGTAAATATAGCATAAGGAGTTTTTTACTCCATTTTTGAGAGCACATAGTGTGTTAATAATATATTTATTTTTTTATTTTTTATTATTTAATTTTTTTCTTCTTTTGTAACAAATTTTAGCTTAAATGGTGGCATGGTCCACAACACTAACTACATTTTAAACTGACCATAATAAACGTTATGTTTTAAGGAACTTCACATTACATATGGAATTAACCCCACCTTATATTGTTTGAGTATTAATCCTCCTAAGTGTGCCCCACTATGCCTCTGTTCTTTCTCTTGCATTAATCTTACTTATACCTGGCATAAGGCACTACCTCCTCCTATACATAGGTTTATTTGGAGGAAGGTTACTTGATTATTACCTCCATCTTTCCCACCTCCCCTTTAGGTTAAAGGGAATCGCAATCCATTCGCTTATAACCCAGACATCCCGTTTACAAACACTCAATACGTTACTTTAAATAATACACAAATAGGTCAGACGGCATTTTGTAGGCTAATAACAGATAAGAAACTTAAAAAACTTGAGGACCTGGAAATTTCCGGACTCAATATTTCATGGTACTTTTATTTGCAACTTCAGCACTACCTATCATCATGTAAGGTCTTGGAGAATATCACTAGACAACCAACTCTGTTGGAAACACTCTGTTTATTACCCCACAACCCCAAAATACTTGATAACCATAATGTACCGTCTATTGACATCACATAAGGAAACTTCTTTGCCTACATATGTTGGACAGTGGAACCATGAGCTGACGCCTCCTCTCTCGGAGAAGGATTGGCAAAAAATATTCCACATCCACACAAAAGCATCGGTGTCTGCCAGAATCCTTGAATCTAACTATAAATACTTGTCCCACTGGTATCTTACACCAGTTAAAATTAAGAAAATATACAAACAATCGGACGGGAGATGCTGGAGGGGATGTGGGGAACAGGGCACTTTTCTTCCTATATGGTGGAGCTGCAAAATAGTGAAGCCATATTGGCACTCGGTTCTTGACATGATAGATTCCAAATTAAAAATCACATGGAATAGAAGCCCAGACCTCCTGCTCTTTCATGGCTTACCCAAGCTAGTTGACAAACCCAAAAAATACCTCCTATATATGATGCTTAACGGCGCCAAATCCCTTATCCCAAAAAACTGGAAATCCATTAGAGTACCTTTGGTCTCTGATTGGGTGAACCAGGTTGAAAAATACTTACTGCTTGAGCGATTCCGTTATATGAGGGATGACAGAATGGAATTATATGAATACATGTTGGAACTACTGTGTAGCATAGTACACTCGAGCAAATTATTTAGTCATCAAGATGTTTGCATACAACTCTTTCCTTTACCCACACCTCCCATTCCCCCCCCCTTTTTTTTCCCCTCCCCCTCACTTTTTTCTCCTTTTCCTTCCTTCGTCTCTTACTCTATATTGCTATAATGACTATACTGATTACACTGTTTGGTGTGCGTTAATACACCCATGTTATTGTTATAACAAATGTTAAAATTCCTATAATTTAAGAATCAGAGATCTCAGGACTTTAGCCAATCAATTTAAGGGAACAATAACATCGAGAGACTATATGGACAAGTTCCTAAGTTTACCACTACCTCCATGGGACCAGGTTGATGTGTACTATGGACACTTGAAGAAAATACATAGTGGTCTTAGGAGAGTCTTAACTCCAGATCTTTGGTTGGCAGGTCCCTTCCCTCTAATAATGTATAATGTACCTGAGATTCTTAATATTGTAGAATTTACGGTGCCTATATGTATATGCACTTTTTCTGTTTACCTTTTTCTTTTTATGTACCGTTATTCATGATAACTAAATAAAGATTTTGGAAACAAGAAAAAAAAAAAAAATACCTGGGAAGGGTTTCACCACAACCTAACACTACACTAGAAAAAATATATATTTCAACAGCTAGACCAAAAAAGTCCATTACAAAGTTATACCTAGATATTCAGAACATCTCATATAAAGAGAAAAACTCGAAAATACTTCATTGTGAGGAGGACCTGGGAGTAAACTTAGAAAAAAGTATGTGGGATGGCATATTCAGCTCCATCAGTAAAGGCCTTCTGAGTGTAGAATTAAGAGAAAATGCAATAAAAACAGCATATAGATGGTATCTGAATCCAGTAAGAACATCACATATGTCATGCTCACACTCCAGACTATGTTATAGAGGATGTGTGGGGAAGTGGGAACCTACAGACACATGTGGTGGGAATTGTGTGGGTCAGGGAGATTTGGCAATCCTTATCACATCTACTCAGTACACTCTTAGAAGAGAACGTTCAACTTACAATTGCCCAGGCTCTCCTCCATGAACACATAGGGAGATTCAATAAAGGGATTAACATTTTCATCAGAATAGTATGCAAAATAACGAGAATATGTATAGTTAAATATTGGAAAACTGGGACACCTTCATGGTTAGAAATTAGAAACAAAATAGAAGCAACATACGGGATGTATGAATCAGCAGCTTGGATACTGGACACAAGGGAAGTATTCCACAAAGTTTGGTATTATTGGATGCTTAATAGCAATAATGGGCGCTAAAGTATAGGCAAATACATTCACATGTCATCCATGACAGCCACTGAATACATCCATCCACTTTTTGGGACTCCACTCCATCTTTCGTGCTCACGTTATCCTTTCCTTTTGTGGAAAGATTACCATTTTTTATGTGTATAAAAATAGTGCCTTTCTGTCTATGAAACCATGGCTATCAGTTAAGAGAAGACATCAAGGACTTTTAATACAGTTCCAGAATTTGTTTTCTCCAAAGCCTTATGATACGATAACCGGACTGAAACAATGATTGACAGAAAGTGTATTAAAAGATTGTAATATTAATTTCTCATTTTTGTAATTAAAAATTTTAATTTAATAAAACGTTTTAAACATAAAAATCAAAATGTATCCATATAAATTGGCATATAAATTAGTAAATTATTCAACAAAAACAAAACAATATAATAAGATATTTGTATAATGCTTCTCTCTATAGTATACAGGTCTTTTAAGTGCACATCAATGTTTCTTTCATGAAACGGAAAAAGAATAATTCATGTACATTTATTTTAGTCCAACTAAAAAAATGTATTATTACTAACTCAAAATAAAAACTGCAGAAAAGCAACATTATATGTTTATGGCAACATTAGCAGCTGTTGGTGAGTTTAATGAGAATATTAGCTTATGGAATTTGTTCAATAAAAGTGCTGATCCAATTAAATGGAAATGAGTAGAAAAGTAATGCTCATAAATATTCTAATAAATCTGGGGTAGAGCAGAACGTTTTACTGTATAAAGCAGTTCTGCATGGGATTTATGAAGTTAAAAATGCATCATGTACGCAGTTTACCTCTATTAATCTTAAACAAGGCCATTTTTGTAATTTATGTAGCAGGGATCTCACCCAACAAATTCCCGAGAAGCAGATTTTTGTTCTTTTGACAATAAAGTTATTTTTACATATGCAGAGAGAATATATCTGCAGTTAAACAATGCATCACATGATTATCATAAAAAATAAATGCTTAATAAGCAGTTTTGCAGTCCAGGGACACACCCCTTTGAAAATACTCTATTATGTTTATCTTACCTCCTTTGCTGTTGTCAGTTAGGGACAGATATAAAAACACCATTTTCAGAAGTAAATTGTGAGTAAAAGTCAGAAAACAAATAATGGATGTATACTGCAAAGTTTTTTTTTATGCTGCATAATTAAACATTTTGGGCCAGATTATGAGTGGGGCCCAAACGTTTGTGTGCGAGCAATAGAGGGTTTATTGTGGCAGTTTGCGCTCGTCGGGCTTACCGCTCATATTACGAGTTGAAAGTAAACGGGATCGCTTTAGCGCAATTGTGATTTACGCTAGAATGATTACTGCTACTTCATAGCTGTGGTTAACTGTTTCACAAAACACATAAAAAAATACATTAAAAAGTACAGTTACACTCCTAATAACACCATCTAATAAAAATGATTTAAACAAATACTGCACACAAAACTTATAAAGGCTCAAAGATATGAGGTCTCAGGTGTTAGAAAACAATAAGGCAGACAAAGGACTTTAACATAGCTATACATACATATACATGTCTAAAGCTGGATATGTATGTATATTTATATGTCTATTTATGTGTACATATGCATTTATATGTGTATATATGTATTTACAGACATATAACACATATAAACACATAAATACATATGTATACATATATAGACATATATCTATAAGTGCACTGGAGCCCTATGCATTTAGGTAGAATGAAAACATAAAAAAGCATATTTATGCAATATTCATTTTTAATATAGGTTTTAACTATGTATTTACTATAAATATTTCACATCCCAATGTTCTGTACATAGCATAATATGTTGTAAGTATTTATAAATACATATTCCTATAATATATATATATATATATATATATATATATATATATATATATATATATATATATATATATATATATATATATAACACATAGAAACACCCAGCACTCACCAGCTAGCTCACAGCTAAGATAAAATCACAACTGGAAAGGTTAGTCACCGCATCTGGCCAAATGGGAAAGCTCATGCACCACGTCAAGGTCCTTTCCACCGCCTGAGTCCCTAACACAGGCACACCATCATGCGAGCTCACAAAGCCAAACAAACTGAGAACAAAGAAGGGGTGCACAGGTGTCTGTAATCCCCCATAGAAAATACAAAACATGGAAGGGAACTGCACTCCAAGACCGGATCAGGTACACATCCTGGGACTCAGTAACATCCAGCCCTGGGTGCTAAATAGAAAGGACCTTGACGTGGTGCCTGAGCTTTCCCATTTGGCCAGATGCGGTGACTAACCTTTCCAGTTGTGATTTTATCTTAGCTGTGAGCCAGCTGGTGAGTGCTGGGTGTTTCTATGTGTTGTATTACTTTTTATTTGTAATCTCCCTTGTTTCTTGCACCCATTCCGGACTGGGGTTAACTGCCTGTGGCTCTGGTGACATCACAGCTTTTTTTGGAGTGCTATTTAGCACCCAGGGCTGGATGTTACTGAGTCCCAGGATGTGTACCTGATCCGGTCTTGGAGTGCAGTTCCCTTCCATGTTTTATATATATATATACATATAATCATATAGATATATAGGGATATACCATCAGATATATGTAGAAATATGTATTTCTGAATAAAGGGAACATATTCTGCTAAGTGAAGAACATTGGAATGTGAAATATTCATATTTTCATGTTGGGTTAACGCAAATGAGAATATGCGATTGAGTTTGCGCGAGAGTGTTTTTCCACACTTTTTTTTTTCTCCACTGACTTCCATGGGGGAATACGTGAACATGCACGCAATATTTTGTGTTATCCTTTGTTGGAAAGCATGAAGGTTAAGGAGTGTGCACGTGTCTGCAGCACTATATGTCAGCACTTTTGCAACATATGTTATACATTAGCAAGCGCACTAGATGGCAGCACTATTTCCTGTCATGTATAGTTCCAGAAATGTGCACGCTACCTATCCAGATATCTCTTCAAAAAAACATAACTTAAGAACAAAGCATATTTGATAATATAAGTAAAATGGAAACTTGTTTAAAATTGTATTATCTATCTGAATCATGAAAGAAAAATTTTGGGTTTTATGTCCCTTTAAAGATTTTTTTTTTTAAATCCCAGTTCCTATGTCATCCCACAGGCTTTATTTATTAATCCATAAGTCTGAGCCTCATTTCCACATAATATCAATGTGATACAAAATGCAGAGGAAAGGCTAATATGCAATATTTACTCTAAAGGTTCTGTATGTCCACAATTCAACAATAGAAAATTTGTATTCAGCTTCACTTACATTTGTTTAGTATTGTAGCTCCGCTGTATTTTCCTCGGCGTGCACTATATGTGAGTTGCTGTATCCTTGATAGGGGAAATGTATTACAGTAAACGATCAGACAGTAATATCAATAAAATTAAAACATTATTTTATTGAAATACTGCATTAAAAACAGACACAGAGTGAGTATAAAAAACAAATTCAAAACAGCGGGTGGTGCCCCTAGCCAGCTGACGCGTTTCGGGAAGCCCCTTAGTCGGAGATTACCAATCTATGACTACAGGGTTTCCTGAAATGTGTCAGTTGTCTGAAGGGCACCCTCTGTTTTGAATTTGTTATTTATACTCATGTTATGTCTCTTTTGAATGCAGTATTTCAATAAAATAATACCTCATTTCCATGTCTGCCCAGAATACACAGCTACACTTTGCTACACTGAGAAAATCTCTGGGGAAGCAGTCTCTTGAATTGTCATGTAAATGTGCTCCCCAGTGGCACCATGTTTACAGTAAAGGATATTTTGTCACTAAACTAAAAATTGTCCCTACCCAGAATCCTCAGCGATATAAGAAGCATGGTATGCTGAAGAGATCTGTTGAACAGCTCTCTTAAAGTGATGGTAAATTACTTATGCTGTATACTTACAATATTTCAGAACAGTGAAGTAGAATTGATTCACTTTATTTAAGAAAAGAAAAGGAAAATATTAAAAATACTGTTTACTAATATTAGGACTCCCTATCTTGCTGTAATACGCATGCATTTGCCAGATTCTATAGCACATGCGTTTATCAAATACCAGGACACCTCATATAAAATGGTGAACCGTATGGCTAACATTATGATCCGATGAAAATCAAAAATGTCAGTGTGAGAAAAATAAAAACTGTGTGTGTGGGGTGGAAGGTGGAAGTGTGGATAATAGTAACAAGTGTTACGATAGAACTATAATTTCTACGCAACTTTGGAGAGAAAAAAATGTGTAAAATCACTTAAACTATTATAGCATATTGTGTAAAAGCTTGTCTTGTATATGTAACTCTACAATGAATTTTACTTTTTAAAGTATACTATGGCAACATTAGCACACTATCGGCTAGATTTAGAGTTTTGTCGGTAAGGACCCGCGTAGCTAACGCCGGCTTTTTTCTGGCCGCACCATAAAAATAACTCTGGTATTGAGAGTCCACATAAAGGCTGCGTTAGGCTCCAAAAAAGGAGCGTAGAGCATATTTAACGCAGCTTCAACTCTCGATACCAGAGTTGCTTACAGACGCGGCCAGCCTCAAAAACGTGCTCGTGCACGATTCCCCCATAGGAAACAATGGGGCTGTTTGAGCTGAAAAAAAACCTAACAGCCAATAGAATGCGAGCTCAATCTGATTGGATCAGCCAATCGGATTGATCTTGATTCTGATTGGCTGATTCCATCAGCCAATCAGAATATTCCTACCTTAATTCCGATTGGCTGATAGAATCCTATCAGCCAATCGGAATTCGAGGGACGCAATCTTGGATGACGTCCCTTAAAGGAACCGTCATTCTTCAGTTGGACGTCGCCGGATGAAGATGGGTCCGCGGTGGAGGTCTTCAGGATGGAGCCGGTCCTCATCGGATGAAGATAGAAGATGCCGTTTGGAAGATGATGGTTGCCGGTCCGGATCTACTCTTCTTCCCGGATAGGATGAAGACTTTGGAGCCTCTTCTGGACCTCTTCAGCCGCCGGAAGATGGATCGCCAGCCCCCGCTTGGGTTGGATGAAGATTTTGGAGACAGGACGGATCGGTGAACCTGGTATGGTGAAGACAAGGTAGGATGATCTTCAGGGGCTTAGTGTTAGGTTTATTTAAGGGGGGTTTGGGTTAGATTAGGGGTATGTGGGTGGTGGGTTGTAATGTTGGGGGGGGTATTGTATGTTTTTTTTTTACAGGCAAAAGAGCTGAACTTCTTGGGGCATGCCCCGCAAAGGGCCCTGTTCAGGGCTGGTAAGGTAAAAGAGCTTTGAACTTTAGTAATTTAGAATAGGGTAGGGCATTTTTTTATTTTGGGGGGCTTTGTTATTTTATTAGGGGGCTTAGAGTAGGTGTAATTAGTTTAAAATTGTTGTAATATTTTTCTTATGTTTGTAAATATTTTTTTATTTTTTGTAACTTAGTTCTTTTTTATTTTTTGTACTTTAGTTAGTTTATTTCATTGTAGTTATTTGTAGGTATTGTATTTAATTTATTTATTGATAGTATAGTGTTAGGTTTAATTGTAGGTAATTGTAGGTATTTTATTTAATTAATTTATTGATAGTGTAGTGTTAGGTTTAATTGTAACTTAGGTTAGGATTTATTTTACAGGTAAATTTGTAATTATTTTAACTATTTTAGCTATTAAATAGTTTTTAACTATTTAATAGCTATTGTACATGGTTAAAATAAATACAAAGTTACCTGTAAAATAAATATTAATCCTAAAATAGCTATAATATAATTATAATTTATGTTGTAGCTATATTAGGATTTATTTTACAGGTAAGTATTTAGCTTTAAATAGGAATAATTTATTTAATAAGAGTTAATTAATTTCGTTAGATTAAAATTATATTTAATTTAGGGGGGTGTTAGTGTTAGGGTTAGACTTAGCTTTAGGAGTTAATACATTTATTAGAATAGCGGCGAGATTCGGTCGGCAGATTAGGGGTTAATAATTGAAGTTAGGTGTCGGCGATGTTAGAGAGGGCAGGTTAGGGGTTAATAAATATAATATAGGGGTCGGCGGTGTTAGGGGCAGCAGATTAGGGGTACATAGCTATAATGTAGCTGGCGGCTCTTTGCGGTCGGCAGATTAGGGGTTAATTATTGTAGGTAGGTGGCGGCGACGTTGTGGGGGGCATATTAGGGGTTAATAAATATAATATAGGGGTTGGCGATGTTAGGGCAGCAGATTAGGGGTACATAGGGATAATGTAGCTGGCGGCGGCATGCGGACGGCAGATTAGGGGTTAATAAGTGTAGGTAGCTGGCGGCGACGTTGTGGGGGGCAGATTAGGGGTTAATAAATATAATATAGGGGTCGGCGGTGTTAGGGGCAGCAGATTAGGGGTACATAAGGATAACGTAGGTGGCGGTCGGCAGATTAGGGGTTAACATTTTTTTATCGAGTTGCGGCGATGTGGGGGGACCTCGGTTTAGGGGTACATAGGTAGTTTATGGGTGTTAGTGTACTTTAGAGTACAGTAGTTAAGAGCTTTATGAACCGGCGTTAGCCCAGAAAGCTCTTAACTACTGACTTTTTTCTGCGGCTGGAGTTTTGTCGTTAGATTTCTAACGCTCACTTCAGACACGACTCTAAATACCGGAGTTAGAAAAATCCCATTGAAAAGACAGGATACGCAATTTACGTAAGGGGATCTGCGGTATGGAAAAGTCGCGGCTGAAAAGTGAGCGTTAGACCCTTTTTTGAGTGACTCCAAATACCGGAGGTAGCCTAAAACCAGCGTTAGGAGCCTCTAACGCTGGTTTTCACGGCTACCGCCAAACTCCAAATCTAGGCCTATGACAATCAGAACAATTAAAGGATACTTTAGAAAAGAGTACACAATACAATATTAGCCATTTTAAAACAAACAAAACAAAACAATGTGGGCTTGATTACAAGTGGTGCACTAATTTATTGCGCGCCTGTTTACGGGCGTACGGTAAATAAGCAACCATTATAAGTGGCTGGTTATTGCTACCGTGGGCTTGCGGTAGCTATTAGCTCTCAGAAAATTAACCAGAGGTCAGATCTCTGGTTGATTTTCAAAAAGTGCCCCTGTTGCCTAAAAAATAAAGTATATGTTAGTTTTTTTATTTAAAAAAAAAAACATGTGCACTAAGCAGTTCTTTTGGGCTAAAGTTGGCGGGTGAGGGGTGTTAGAAAAAAAACGGCACTGAAAAGTGCCTTTACAGTTTACATTGAAGTCTATGGGGACTGTGTGTTCTCAGTACATTTATATGTACATGCTTATATACTTATATATTTATGTGTTAATATATGTATATACAAACAGTTCAAGAGGAGAATGTATAGAGTCAGGGAAATCCTTCAAATGAATTATTGTATTGAAGGCTTGATATTCAAATAATAAAGTATACTTCTATATATGTGTGAGGGGAGCCCAAATAAGCCTAGCCCAGCAGAGTAGAAATCCAATAAATGATCACTTATTAAACAATATCAAATCAGTGAGTGACCTCTGGATGGGGGCATGCGTATAGAATACATGTGTATATAGTACAAAATTGGTTTTGCAAAAAACCTGCGTCCACTGTAAGAAATGCACTTGTTGCAAACACCCCTCAGAGAAACCCTGGGTCGGTCTCACCTCTTCAGATCCTGGAAATGCAGATCCTTCACTGTGTCAGCAGGCTTCTCCGTTATATGCAGTGACAGCTAACTTTTTCCAAATGGTTAGCATACAACGTCA
The DNA here is from genome assembly GCF_027579735.1 of Bombina bombina. Lineage (NCBI taxonomy): Eukaryota > Metazoa > Chordata > Amphibia > Anura > Bombinatoridae > Bombina > Bombina bombina. The sequence continues at coordinate 1,177,220,643 of NC_069501.1, read as the reverse complement.
CAGAGGGACTCGTCTCAGACACCGACTATACTGTGGTAACAGAGTTCTAGCCTCCAGACGCCAAGACGCGGGCGTGTTCCGGGTATGTGCTATGCCAACCAATCCGCTGTGACCTTCTCCAGTCTGTATAGTTGTGGTAAGTCAAAACTTGGCCAGTGAGGCGGCTAGCACCACCAAAGTTGATCTTTACAAGCAAGAAGAGAGTCCTTCCAGTAAGGGGTGCACTTGGATGTAGGAGATCAGAGGCAAATCAGGCAAAACTTCCAGGCAGGATGTAATGGGCTCCTACTACTCACTGATAATCAGGTGACAAGGGTGGATAATGCTCTATGCTGAACACGGAAGTATAAAAAACAAAGAGGCAGAGCAATATCCTTTTAAGTAATACTTAATGTTTATTATATCCAGATAGGAATTGTATTAAAAGTCCAAATCCACACCACGATAAAAACATACATCAAAGAACAGCTGTGTGCAGGAGCTTACGCGTTTCAGCTAAAGAGCCGTAGTCATAGCTTATTTTAGCAGTGAAAACCACACTACTTATACCCTAACTAACACAGCCATAGGTTAAGAACAAACGTTACACAGCTGAATGATAATGATAAATTAAGCCTTAAGGGACAACTCACTAAGATATAAGGAAAATGATTAGTGTAAAAGTACAAGTCTTATTCATATAGTAAAACATTCCAATTCTCTATACAAATGCCAGATAGTAAATAAATCTTGGGACTGTGTGAACTGTACATATTAATAAAGTTCAAGGCCAAAAGATTAGATACATGTTGACACAGATTGGGGTATTAGAGCATATATACACTCGATTACTAAGAAAATGATACTGACTGAGGTCTCTTAGGGTAAGCTAATAGTATAAATTTAGAGACCATGACGTCCCAGGAAAACCTCATAGGAAAAATAATAAATAAATATAAGGGATATGTACATATCTGAGATAATTCAAAAACCCTTAATAGTAAAAGTGAAACCATAGGGCTATTGATCCTGGGACCTCGTGATGAAAGGGTACTACGCCAGCCACTCTGCCAGGAAGCATTTGTATGGCAAGGTGATAATAGGTTATTAACTAAATATGGTATATAGCCAAGTACTCATGGCAAATCCAGTGAATACATATACTGTATATGTATATATTTATATACACAAATATTTATATTTGCTGCCCATCGCTGTGCGACGTACCCCCTTTACTGCACTAGATTCTCATGCCGTGTCTCATAGCATAAGAACAAGGCCCCAATTGGCGCCTATGGAAGCGCACTTATGTGGGCGCAATGCTTCCTTGCAATGTGGACATGAAGACGCATTCACATTGCGCCTAACTTTTGCGTGCGCTGGTATTAATAAGTTGAGCGCAAATATTGCTTTCACGAAAGCAATATTTTGCGCTCAACTTGTAATCTAGCCCTGTGTCATGTCCTTATATGAGTAAATGAGTAAGCCTGCAGTTATAACTATTACTAAAAAGATCTACATTATAAATATATATAATAACCCAAAAAAATAAATGATATGCAGTTTTTTATTATAGAGTGTTATAAAAGGTATCACATTTTAAACTATTGTAGATCCTCAATAATAAATAGGGCATAAGGGAATTATCGATGCTTTACAAAGATTTGTGAGGATAAAACAAAAAAAAAAACAGGGTTTTGGATTAGGAGGGGAAACCACGGAGCCATTAAAGTGATGTGACATGGCTTAGAGCCAAACAGAGAATTTTATAGGAACATGTAAAACATGGTTAGAACATGAGGTCAACTGAGGAGAAATACTGCTGAGAACTGCAGAAAACAAACAAACCGTACAAATGTTAATACCTGCAGCTCATATATGATAAAACTTTTATGATGCTAACTTATAAAATAAACCTTTTATACCAACTACTGCACCAATGTCATGGAGGACACAAGTAAATGCTCCAGCCCCTGTAAGGGGGGGGGGACCTTTGACTTGAATGCCCAAAGAATCTGCTGCTGCTCACCAGGAAGGGTACACACGGCTACAGGCAATGGGGTCTGATCTGAGGTGTTATGTGTGGCTATAACTGTTACTGCTGCAGGCAATGGGGTCTGATCTGAGGTGTTATGTGAGGATATAACTGTTACTGCTGCAGGCAATGGGGTCTGATCTGAGGTGTTATGTGAGGATATAACTGTTACTGCTGCAGGCAATGGGGTCTGATCTGAGGTGTTATGTGGGGATATAACTGTTAGGGCTGCAGGCAATGGGGTCTGATCTGAGGTGTTACGTGAGGATATAACTGTTAGGGATTCAGGCGATGGGGTTTGATCTGAGGTGTTATGTGAGGATCTAACTGTTAGGGATTCAGGCAATGGGGTCTGATCTGAGGTGTTACGTGAGGATATAATTGTTACTGCTGCAGGCAATGGGGTCTGATCTGAGGTGTTATCTGAGACTGGGGATATAACTATTACTGCTGCAGGCAACGGGGTCTGATCTGAGGTGTTATGTGAGGATATAACTGTTAGGGATTCAGGCAATTGGGTCTGATCTGATATGTTATGTGAGGATATAACTGTTAGGGATTCAGGCAATGGGGTCTGATCTGAAATGCTATGTGAGGATATAACTGTTACTGCTGCAGGCTATGGGGTCTGATCTGAGGTGTTATGTTAGGATATAATTGTTACTGCTGCAGGCAATGGGGTCTGATCTGAGGTGTTATCTGAGACTGGGGATATAACTATTACTGCTGCAGGCAACGGGGTCTGATCTGAGGTGTTATGTGAGGATATAACTGTAAGGGATTCAGGCAATTGGGTCTGATCTGATATGTTATGTGAGGATATAACTGTTAGGGGTTCAGGCAATGGGGTCTGATCTGATATGTTATGTGAGGATATAACTGTTACTGCTGCAGGCTATGGGGTCTGATCTGAGGTGTTATGTTAGGATATAATTGTTACTGCTGCAGGCAATGGGGTCTGATCTGAGGTGTTATCTGAGACTGGGGATATAACTATTACTGCTGCAGGCAACGGGGTCTGATCTGAGGTGTTATGTGAGGATATAACTGTAAGGGATTCAGGCAATTGGGTCTGATCTGATATGATATGTGAGGATATAACTGTTACTGCTGCAGGCTATGGGGTCTGATCTGAGGTGTTATGTGAGGATATAACTGTTACTGCTGCAGGCTATGGGGTCTGATCTGAGGTGTTATGTTAGGATATAACTGTTACTGCTGCAGTCTATGGGGTCTGATCTGAGGTGTTATGTTAGGATATAACTGTTACTGCTGCAGGCAATGGGGTCTGATCTGAGGTGTTATGTGAGGATATAACTGTTACTGCTGCAGGCTATGGGTTCTGATCTGAGGTGTTATGTGAGGATATAACTATTACTGCTGCAGGCAATGGGGTCTGATCTGAGGTGTTATGTGAGGATATAACTGTTACTGCTGCAGGCAATGGGTCTGATCTGAGGTGTTATGTGGGGATATAACTGTTAGGGCTGCAGGCAATGGGGTCTGATCTGAGGTGTTACGTGAGGATATAACTGTTAGGGATTCAGGCAATGGGGTCTGATCTGAGGTATTACGTGAGGATATAATTGTTACTGCTGCAGGCAATGGGGTCTGATTTGAGGTGTTATGTGAGGATATAACTGTTAGGGATTCAGGCAATGGGGTTTGATCTGATATGTTATGTGAAGATATAACTGTTAGGGGTTCAGGCAATGGGGTCTGATCTGATATGTTATGTGAGGATATAACTGTTACTGCTGCAGGCTATGGGGTCTGATCTGAGGTGTTATGTGAGGATATAACTGTTACTGCTGCAGGCTATGGGGTCTGATCTGAGGTGTTATGTGAGGATATAACTGTTACTGCTGCAGGCAATGGGGTCTGATCTGAGGTGTTATGTGAGGATATAACTGTTACTGCTGCAGGCAATGGGGTCTGATCTGAGGTGTTATGTGAGGATATAACTGTTACTGCTGCAGGCTATGGGGTCTGATCTGAGGTGTTATGTGAGGATATAACTATTACTGCTGCAGGCAATGGGGTCTGATCTGAGGTGTTATGTGAGGATATAACTGTTACTGCTGCAGGCAATGGGTCTGATCTGAGGTGTTATGTGGGGATATAACTGTTAGGGCTGCAGGCAATGGGGTCTGATCTGAGGTGTTACGTGAGGATATAATTGTTACTGCTGCAGGCAATGGGGTCTGATTTGAGGTGTTATGTGAAACTGGGGATATAACTATTAGTATTACTGCTGCAGGCAACGGGGTCTGATTTGAGGTGTTATGTGAGGATATAACTGTTAGGGATTCAGGCAATGGGGTTTGATCTGATATGTTATGTGAAGATATAACTGTTAGGGGTTCAGGCAATGGGGTCTGATCTGATATGTTATGTGAGGATATAACTGTTACTGCTGCAGGCTATGGGGTCTGATCTGAGGTGTTATGTGAGGATATAACTGTTACTGCTGCAGGCTATGGGGTCTGATCTGAGATGTTATGTGAGGATATAACTGTTACTGCTGCAGGCAATGGGGTCTGATCTGAGGTGTTATGTGAGGATATAACTGTTACTGCTGCAGGCAATGGGGTCTGATCTGAGGTGTTATGTGAGGATATAACTGTTACTGCTGCAGGCTATGGGGTCTGATCTGAGGTGTTATGTGAGGATATAACTATTACTGCTGCAGGCAATGGGGTCTGATCTGAGGTGTTATGTGAGGATATAACTGTTACTGCTGCAGGCTATGGGGTCTGATCTGAGGTGTTATGTGAGGATATAACTGTTACTGCTGCAGGCTATGGGGTCTGATCTGAGGTGTTATGTGAGGATATAACTGTTACTGCTGCAGACAATGGGGTCTGATCTGAGGTGTTATGTGAAGATATAACTGTTAGGGCTGCAGGCAATGGGGTCTGATCGGAGGTGTTATGTGAGGATATAACTGTTACTGCTGCAGGCTATGGGGTCTGATCTGAGGTGTTAAGTGAGGATATAACTATTACTGCTGCAGGCAATGGGGTCTGATCTGAGGTATTATGTGAGGGTATAACTGTTAGGACTGCAGGCAATGGGGTCTGATCTGAGGTGTTATGTGGGGATATAACTGTTAGGGCTGCAGGCTATGGGGTCTGATCTGAGGTGTTATGTGAGGATATAACTGTTAGGGCTGCAGGCAATGGGGTCTGATCTGAGGTGTTATGTGAGGATATAACTGTTACTGCTGTAGGCAATGGGGTCTGATCTAAGGTGTTATGTGAGGATATAACTGTTAGGACTGCAGGCAATGGGGTCTGATCTGAAGTGTTATGTGGGGATATAACTGTTAGGGCTGCAGGCAATGGGGTCTGATCTGAGGTGTTATGTGAGGATATAACTGTTACTGCTGTAGGCCATGGGGTCTGATCTAAGGTGTTATGTGAGGATATAACTGTTAGGACTGCAGGCAATGGGGTCTGATCTGAAGTGTTATGTGGGGATATAACTGTTAGGGCTGCAGGCTATGGGGTCTGATCTTATGTGTTATGTGAGGATATAACTGTTAGGGCTGCAGGCAATGGGGTTTGATCTGAGGTGTTATGTGAGGATATAACTGTTAGGGCTGCAGGCAATAGGTGCTGATCTGAGAAGATATTTGAGGATATAATTGTTAGGGGTTCAGGCAATGGGGTCTGATCTGAGGTGTAATGTGAGGATATAATTGTTAGGGGTTCAGGCAATGGGGTCTGATCTGAGGTTTAATGTGAGGATATAACTGTTACTGCTGCAGGCTATGGGGTCTGATCTGAGGTGTAATGTGAGGATATAACTGTTACTGCTGCAGGCTATGGGGTCTGATCTGAGGTGTTATGTGAGGATATAACTGTTAGGGGTTCAGGTAATGGGGTCTAATCTGAGGTGTTATGTGAGGATATAACTGTTAGGGGTTCAGGCAATGGGGTCTGATCTGAGGTGTTATGTGAGGATATAACTGTTAGGGGTTCAGGTAATGGGGTCTAATCTGAGGTGTTATGCAAGGATATAACTGTTAGGCCTGCAGATAATGGGGTCTAATCTGAGGTGTTATGTGGGGATATAACTGTTAGGGATGCAGACAATGGGGTCTGATCTGATGTGTTATGTGAGGATATAACTGTTACTGCTGCAGGCTATGGGGTCTGGTCTGAGGTGTTATGTGAGGATAAAACTGTTAGGGGTTCAGGTAATGGGGTCTAATATGAGGTGTTATGTGAGGATATAACTGTTAGGCCTGCAGATAATGGGGTCTAATCTGAGGTGTTATGTGGGGATATAACTGTAACTGTTAGTGCTATAATAATCCTCACCTCTACTTATGTTGCCATACAACGGCACCATCAGAGCTTTGTATGTTTAACCTTGTACAATAAAGCTTTGAATAAATGAATAACACATGCATTATATAGAACAAGAAAAAAATCAGTATTGCTCTACACTTTCTACTGCTGCTGAGAGCTGACACATACTGAGACAGATCCAAAGCTTTACTGCTGCCTGCTTGGACTTCCCACAATAATCTCAACCCCTCCTTCCTAGCTGAAAAGAGGCCTCCAGGGAGATCTTAGGCATCCTAGTTTGGCAATGATTTTCATTCCCATGAAAGTAAACTTTAACTTCCAAACACTGTTTAACAACTTGGTAACATTCTCATATATTGTGCTTGTTTTCTTACTACATTAATGTGACAAAAAAGTGCACCTACAAATAAAGTTTTTTGTTTCAAATGGCTTTCTACTTTATAGTTTAGACGTATGTTAATGTGACATATTTTGAAGTGCCTTCTCTCTATGAAAAAGTAGCTTTTAGTTTTTAAGGTCATTTCCTTTATGGCAAATTCACAGTCACAAACATTTAGCTCTTTGACCCACTTTTGAGAGAAAATAAAAAAATCTATACAGCATTTTATAGATATGTAGCTGTATATATATATGTCTATTGTGATGTGTTCAGCTTGCTCTCAGTATTGTAAGAAGCAAAATAATTGAACTGTGTTATTCCCTTTTCAATGATAGGACGTCAGCTTAAAGGGCCAGTAAACCTTAAAAATAATGTTATATAATTCTGCACATAGTGCAGAATTATATAACATTATATTAGCAACAGCTTTATACAACCTAATATTCCCTGTGAATTTTTATAAAAAAAAGACTGTTTTTCAGACCCGCTCTCTGTGCTCTTCTGAGCGGGTCTGTTTTTATCACAGAGCGCATCTGGCAAGCTGTCTAGTCACAGCCCGGCCCGACCGCGCCATTATACTCAGTGCAGCTCGCTCCCGCTGTCAGACAGAGCAGGAGCGAGCTGCACTGAGTATAATGGCGCGGTCGGGCCAGGCTGTGACTAGACAGCTGGCCAGATGCGCTCTGTGATAAAAACAGACCCGCCCAGAAGAGCACAGAGAGCGGGTCTGAAAAACAGACTTTTTTTTATACAAATTCACAGGGAATATTAGGTTGTATAAAGCTGTTGCTAATATAATGTTATATAATTCTGCACTATGTGTAGAATTATATAACATTATTTTTTAGGTTTACTGGCCCTTTAAAAACAATTTCTACTATGCATATTACAGAGCCACAAATAAACATTTTATTTTTTTATCCCCCATAAAAATCTTAAAGGGACATTTAACCCAGACGTTAAATTCCCATAACATATTGGAATATACAGTTCATGATAGTGAAAAAAACTAGGAGGATCATGATTCTGTTAAATTCAGAATAACTCTCCTGCACACTGTGATTGCCTAAAATTTGCACAAGCTTATTTATATCATTTTCCAGATAGCCACAAGAAAGGAAATAAGATAAAAACTATGTAGAGGCTTTTTAAGGGGTGTGTCTATGGACTGCAAAACAATTTCAATTTTGCTAGTAGAACAACATTTTTTAATCCTTCTAAAACATTTTGGGCCAGATTACGAGTAGAGTGCAAACGTTTGCGGTTCATCATGTATTTACAGACATATATACACATATAAACACATAAATACATATGTACACATATATAGACATATAAAGACATATATGTACATTAGAGTCCTTTGCATTTAAGTAGATGAAAATATGTAAAAGCATATTTATGCAATATTCATTTTTAATAAAGTGTTATACTGTGTATTTACTGTTAATGTTTCACATTCCAATATTTTGCACATAGCAGAATATGTTCTATGTATTTATAAATAGATATTCCTATATATATAGGTATAGCTATATATTGTACAAAAAAACATCATTTAGAAATATGTATTTATGAATAAATAGAACATATTCCTAGGGCGATTATTTTCATTATCGATTAATCAGCTGATTATTTTTTCGATTAATCGACTAATCGGATAAAAAAAGAATCAATAATTGTTTTCTACATTTAAAATAAAATCCACATACTGAGTGTTACAAATATAAACTTCAGACTAAAACTGTACATTAACACAACTGTTTGTCCAATTTTTAAGCGGCAGAAGACAGTTTTATAATTAAGCAAAACAAAACCACAAACCGTTACAAAAAGAGGTAGAACTAGAAAGTGGTAGACTATCACTGTTTATAACATTCTGTTATTCACTCTTTCAGAAACTTTGCATTTAAATGCAATAATGTCAACATGACCACATGCTTCTGGCTGAGGCTGGCTCTCTTTTTGCAAGCTATGTTGCCAACAGCAGAGAAGAGGCGCTCATATGGTGTTGAGGTGTCTGAGATGCATAAGTAGGGTTTTGCCAATTTTGCGAATGTGGGATATTTATCTTTGTTAGCTTCACCAATGCAACGTGTTTTCCACCTTGGCAAGGGGCCTCTCAACAAAGTAAGCCTGGACTTCATTATAACATAAAAAATATCTTTAATATCTATATGTAATGGTAAATAACCAGCTATAAGGTTAGGGAAAAATATCTAGTCTGCTCTAAAAATAAAAGATATATACCTATAGAGGTTGAATCTGGTACATATTATCACAGTTTATTAAAAATATAAAAAAAAACAATAAAAAAACAAACAAATCAAAAGCACTAAGGACTTTATATCAATACCAGGACAAAGCCTTACATATTTATCTATACAGTACATATAATCAGCAATACGAAGCAAACCACTAATAATTGTGCAAACAAATAATAGTGCACATCAATTCAAATAACTCCCATTAATCTAGTGCTGGGTGTAAACAACAAGCTTGATACTATATCATGCAAAGCATAGTCCCAAATCACCTGATTTAATATAAACAATCCAAATGATGACTCCTATTATTTCTGGGTTGCAGATAAGCCAGGAGTAGTTAACTTATACTCTCCTGAAAAAGTGAAAAGTAAACATCTGTAGACATCCTTTAGGCTAAGGGCATAACCATAAAACCCAATACCATGTGCAGGAGCTCATTGGAGTGAAGCAGCTGGTGTTGTGCACAGACCAACTAATTGCAAACCAACTAACCGATTATGACATTTGTTGACAACTATTTTCATAATCGATTATTCTCGATTATAACAATTAATTGTTAGAGCTCTAGGGCTGTATGTGAAGAACATTACAATATGAAATCTTCATATTTTCATGTCAGGTTAACGTACATAAGAATATGCAATTGTGTTAAGTTGCGACTAGGGTGTTAGTTTTTCCCCCGACTTTTTTTTCTCCACTCACTTCTATTGGGGAATACGTGAACGTGCGTGCGATATTGTAAGTCCGTCCTTTTTATGCTTGTTGGTTTAGCGCGCAAGCGAAAACAGTTTTTTGCTTTCAACTCATAATACGAGCACAACCCGACGAGCACACAAAGCTTACTTCTAGCACAAATAATGGTCGATCGGGAGTGTTAATTAGCGCTCCAGTTGAAATCTGGCACTTTGTATGAAGACGTTTTGCAATGCAATCATTCATTTCTGATGCACATATAAAAAATAAAAACTGTCCTTTAAGTTAAAGCTGTTTACATGTACTGTATATTAAATAATAACAGAGAATAAATGTTTGAGGACAACAAACACCTCCAGATTATTTAACACCCACAAAAGCCTCCATATGCATAAAACCCCCCAAATAGTTTTATTCAGACAGAGAACATCTGCTAAATTAAAACAAACAAACAAAAAAACAACAAACCTAAATGGTGTGTAGGTGTGTAGCCTTTGCTGAAAGAGCAGGAATGCAATACTTGGAGCAAGCTGAACACATCAGTAAGCCAATCACAATAGACATATATATGCAGCTACCAATCCACAACTAACTCCCAGCTGCTGAGCCTTCCTAGGTATGTGTTTCAACAAAGGATACCAAGAGAAATAAGCAAATTAGATAATAGAAGTAAATTGAAAAGTTGTTTAAAATTGCAAGCTCTTTCTGAATCATGAAACAAAAATTTAGGATTTAAAAAAACCCACAATAATCTAAACCTTCTCCGATGTCTATTAACAAAGCCAAATCCCTTTCAAACACTTTCTCACTATGGACCAGATGATCTAAAGCTTTCCGCTCTGGTGAGATTATTTAAGTAGTCTCATCAGTACTGTGAAGTCCCTAAAATAATTTTAGAAAGGAAAATGTTACCTTGTGAACTGTTTATCTTGCTATGCAGAAGGAGAGACAACATTATGATAAAATGTTAAACAATAGCCTGCAAAGATTTTGCATGATAGCTCTCCATTTCTGCGAGTTTTTGATCATCAAGACGTAGATCTTCTCATTCTTAATTGTCGGGTAACCTATCATTTTTAAATTGTGGTTCTGAAATGAACCTGGTGTTTCTAACTCTATCCATTTAACTCTATCATTCAACCTTAAAAATAGGATCTTTTTGTTGTATCGTTAAGTTTTGAAATCAGTTGATTCAATCATTTCTCTTAAATTTGATGCTAAGGTGATATTTTAACAATCTTCATTTAATAACTATAGGTTCCAAGGCTAGATTAAATAATAAAGGGGATATTGGGCATCCCTAACATGTTCCTCTCCTTAACTTCACCACAGAAGATATTAACCGTTCACTCATAAATAAGCACATGATGAAAGATACATTTTTTTATTCATTCTAAAAAGTTCCCTGTAAATCCAAATTGTTTTAATGATCCAAATAAGTGTCCCAACTCGAATTCTATCGAAGGTCTTCTCTGCATCTACTGACATATGTAGATTAAATGGATATGAAACCCACATTTTTTCTTTCATGATTCAGAAAGAGCATGTAATTGTAAACAACTTTTTAATTTACTTCTATTTTCAATTTTTCTTTGTTCTCTTGGTATATTTTGTTAAAAAGCTGGCCCATTTATGGCAGCAGTTTTGCAAGAATATTATCAATTTCCAAGAGCACTAGATGGCAGCACTATTTCCTGCTATTTGTAGTGCTCCAGATTCCTACTTAGGTATCTCTTCAATGCAGAATATAATAGGAACAAACCAAATTTGATAATATAAGTAAATCAGAAACTTTTCTAAAATGGTATGCTCTGTCTGAAACAAAAAATATTTTTTTTTGGGGTTTCATATCCCTTTAATTAATACCCTCAGCTGTATTATAGAAAAGGGAAAAACCTCTGCATGCATAAACCACCTGCCTAAAAAAATGTATTACATTTTCAAATACTCTATTTAGCGTAGACAATAGAAAACTCACTGTAATGTCAAAAAGTACAGGGGATGCAAAAGTAAATTAAAATAGAGTGATTTATAGTAGGAGTGATAAGTTGTTGTCATTGGCGGAAAACTGCCCATCAAATCCAAACAAGTCACACACAGCAAGGAAATAAATTATAAATAAATTTGCACATAAAAGTGTGACAGTTGTTTTTATTTAAAGTAAAGTAATTTGTGCTAATTGTATATCATTTTAGGTAGTAAGAGATATCCACAATAAATATATTTTCCATTAAAATAAAATGTTTGCAGGTTTCTGGAACTCCCTAGTTTTTGGTAATTATTTATGATTTCTTCTTGCCTAATTGGAAAGTATACAGGGAGTGCAGAATTATTAGTCAAATTAGTATTTTGACCACATCATCCTCTTTATGCATGTTGTCTTACTCCAAGCTGTATAGGCTCGAAAGCCTACTACCAATTAAGCATATTAGGTGATGTGCATCTCTGTAATGAGAAGGGGTGTGGTCTAATGACATCAACACCCTATATCAGGTGTGCATAATTATTAGGCAACTTCCTTTCCTTTGGCAAAATGGGTCAAAAGAAGGACTTGACAGGCTCAGAAAAGTCAAAAATAGTGAGATATCTTGCAGAGGGATGCAGCACTCTTAAAATTGCAAAGCTTCTGAAGCGTGATCATCGAACAATCAAGCGTTTCATTCAAAATAGTCAACAGGGTCGCAAGAAGCGTGTGGAAAAACCAAGGCGCAAAATAACTGCCCATGAACTGAGAAAAGTCAAGCGTGCAGCTGCCAAGATGCCACTTGCCACCAGTTTGGCCATATTTCAGACATCACTGGAGTGCCCAAAAGCACAAGGTGTGCAATACTCAGAGACATGGCCAAGGTAAGAAAGGCTGAAATACGACCACCACTGAACAAGACACACAAGCTGAAACGTCAAGACTGGGCCAAGAAATATCTCAAGACTGATTTTTCTAAGGTTTTATGGACTGATGAAATGAGAGTGAGTCTTGATGGGCCAGATGGATGGGCCCGTGGCTGGATTGGTAAAGGGCAGAGAGCTCCAGTCCGACTCAGACGCCAGCAAGGTGGAGGTGGAGTACTGGTTTGGGCTGGTATCATCAAAGATGAGCTTGTGGGGCCTTTTTGGGTTTGAGGATGGAGTCAAGCTCAACTCCCAGTCCTACTGCCAGTTTCTGGAAGACACCTTCTTCAAGCAGTGGTACAGGAAGAAGTCTGCATCCTTCAAAAAAAACATGATTTTCATGCAGGACAATGCTCCATCACACGCGTCCAAGTACTCCACAGTGTGGCTGGCAAGAAAGGGTATAAAAGAATGAAAATCTAATGACATGGCCTCCTTGTTCACCTGATCTGAACCCCATTGAGAACCTGTGGTCCATCATCAAATGTGAGATTTACAAGGAGAGAAAACAGTACACCTCTCTGAACAGTGTCTGGGAGGCTGTGGTTGCTGCTGCACGCAATGTTGATGGCGAACAGATCAAAACACTGACAGAATCCATGGATGGCAGGCTTTTGAGTGTCCTTGCAAAGAAAGGTGGCTATATTGGTCACTGATTTGTTTTTGTTTTGTTTTTGAATGTCAGAAATGTATATTTGTGAATGTTGAGATGTTATATTGTTTTCACTGGTAAAAATAAATAATTGAAATGGGTATATATTTGTTTTTTGTTAAGTTGCCTAATAATTATGCACAGTAATAGTCACCTGCACACACAGATATCCCCCTAAAATAGCTATAACTAAAAACAAACTAAAAACTACTTCCAAAACTATTCAGCTTTGATATTAATGAGTTTTTTGGGTTCATTGAGAACATGGTTGTTGTTCAATAATAAAATGAATCCTCAAAAATACAACTTGCCTAATAATTCTGCACTCTGAACTATAAGAATTTAGGTCAATATCGATTTAACACCAAAAAATTGTTTAATTTTTGGCTTAGAAACTATCGCCTAGATTACAAGTCTTGCGTTAGCCTTAAAAAGCAGCATTGAGAGGTCCCAACGCTGCTTTTTAACGCCCGCTGGTATTTCGAGTCAGGCAGGTACAGTTGTACCGCTCCCTTTTCTTCCGCGACTCGAGCTTACCGCAAATCCCCTTACGTCAATTGCGTATCCTATCTTTTTTATGGGACTTGCATAACGCCGGTATTACGAGTCTTGGAAGAAGTGAGCAGTACACCTTCTCCTGTCAAGACTCCTACCGCATTTAAAAGTCAGTAGTTAAGAGTTTTATGTGCTAACGCAGTAACATAAAACTCTTAACTAAAGTGATAAAAAGTACACTAACACCCATAAACTACCTATTAACCCCTAAACCGAGCCCCCCCCCCCCCACATCACAAACACTTAAATTAAAAGTTTAACCCCTAATCTGCCGACCGGACATCGCCGCCACTTTAATAAATATATTAACCCCTAAACCGCCGCACTCCCGCCTCGCAAACACTAGTTACATTTTATTAACCCCTAATCTGCCGTCCCTAACATCGCCGACGCCTACCTACATTTATTAACCCCTAATCTGCCACCCCAACGTCGCCGCTACTATATTAAAGGTATTAACCCCTAAACCTAAGTCTAACCCTAAACCTAACACCCCCCTAACTTAAATATAATTTAAATAAATCTAAATAAAATAACTACAATTAACTAAATTATTCCCATTTAAAACTAAATACTTACCTATAAAATAAACCCTAAAATAGCTACAATATAAATAATAGTTACATTGTAGCTAGCTTAAGGTTTATTTTAATTTTACAGGCAAGTTTGTATTTATTTTAAGTAGCTACAATAGTTATTAAATAGTTATTAAATATTTAATAACTACCTAGCTAAAATAAATACAAAGTTACCTGTAAAATAAATACTAACCCAAGTTACAATTACACCTAACACTACACTATAATTAAATTAATTACCTAAACTACCTACAATTAATTCAACAAACACTAAATTACAGAAAATAAAAAAATAATTACAATTTTTTTAAACTAATTTCACCTACTCTAATCCTCTAATAAAATAAAAAAGCCCCCCAAAATAATAAAAATCCCTACCCTATTCTAAATTACAAATAGCCCTTAAAAGGGCCTTTTGCGGGGCATTGCCCCAAGTAATCAGCTCTTTTACCTGTAAAAAAAAATACAATACCCCCCCAACATTAAAACCCAGTACCCTCCACCCACACAGCCAATAGGATTTTTCCTACCTTAATTCCGATTGGCTGATAGAATCCTATCAGCCAATCAGAATTCAAGGGACGCCATCTTGGATGACGTCATTTAAAGGATCCTTCATTCTTCGCTTGGACTTCGTTTGAAGAGGATGCTCCGCGTCGGCTGGATTGAAGATGGACCGGCTCCGCTCCGGATGGATGAAGATAGAAGATGCCGTCTGGATGAAGACTTCTGCCGGTCTGGAGGACCTCTTCTGACCGGATCGGATGAAGACCTCTGCCCCACTGGAGGTCCACTTGTTCCTGGCTGGGTGAAGATGTCTCAAGGTAGGGTGATCTTCAAGGGGTTAGTGTTAGGTTTTATTAAGGGGGGATTGGGTGGGTTTTAGAGTAGGGTTGGGTATGTGGGTGGTGGGTTTTAATGTTGGGGGGGGTATTGTATTGTATTACTTGCTGATTACTTTGGGGCAATGCCCCACAAAAGGCCATTTTAAGGGCTATTTGTAATTTAGTATAGGGTAGGGATTTTTATTATTTTGGGGGGCTTTTTTATTTTATTAGTGGGATTAGAGTAGGTGTAATTAGTTTAAAAAAAATTTAATTATTTTTTATTTTCTGTAATTTAGTGTTTGTTGTTTTTCGTACTTTAGTTTATTTAATTTAATTGTAATTAATTGTAGGTAGTTTAGGTAATTAATTTAAAGGGACATTAAACCCAAAAATGTTCTTTCGTGATTCAGACAGAGAATACCATTTTAAACAATATTGCAATTTACTTCTATTATCTAATTTGCTTCACTCTTTAGATATCCTTTGTTAAATAAATAGCAATGCACATGGGTGAGCCAATCACATGAGGCAAATTTATGCAACCACCAATCAGAAGATACTGAGCCTACCTAGATATGCTTTTCAGGAAGGAATATCTAAAGAATGAAGCAAATTAGATAACAGAAGTAAATTAGAAAGTTGTTTAAAATTGTATTCTCTATCTGAATAATGAAAGAAAAAAATTGGGTTTAATTTCCCTTTAATTATAGTGTAGTGTTAGGTGTAATTGTAACTTAGGTTAGGATTTATTTTACAGGTAAATTTGTTTTTATTTTAGCTAGGTAGTTATTAAATAGTTAATAACTATTTAATAACTATTGTACCTAGTTAAAATAAATACAAACTCTCCTGTAAAATAGAAATAAATCCTAAAATAGCTACAATGTAACTATTAGCTATATTGTAGCTATCTTAGGGTTTACTTTATAGGTAAGTATTTAGTTTTAAATAGGAATAATTTATTTAATTGTAGTTATTTTATTTAGATTTATTTAAATTATATTTAAATTAGGGGGGTGTTAGGGTTAGGATTAGACTTAGGTTTAGGGGTTAATAACTTTATTATAGTGGCGGCGATGTTGGCGGTGGCAGATTAGGGGTTAATACATTTAATATAGTTGCGGCAACGTTGGGGGCAGATTAGGGGTTAATAAATATAATGTAGGGTTTCGCGATATTGGGGGCGGAAGATTATGGGTTAATACCTATAATGTAGGTGGCGGCAGTGTCCGGAGCGGCAGAGTAGGGGTTAATAATTATAATGTAGGTGGCGACGATGTCGGGGACGGCAGATTAGGGATTAATAAGTGTAAAATTAGGGGTGTTTAGACTCGAGGTTCATGTTAGGGTGTTAAGTGTAGACATAAAATTCCTTTCCCCATAGGAATCAATGGGGCTGCGTTAGGAGCTGAACGCTGCTTTTTTGCAGGCTTTTTTTCAGCCGATTCTGCCCCATTGATTCCTATGGGGAAATTGTGCATGAGCACGTTTTTCCAGCTCACCGCTACCGTAAGCAACGCTGGTATTGAGGTGAGATGTGGAGCTAAATTTTGCTCTACGCTCACCTTTTTGAGGCTAACGCCGGGTTTAAAAAAACCTGTAATACCAGCGTATCACCTATTAGGTGTATGCTTATAAGGATTTTGAAAACTGCCTTTAACCATCTTGATAAAGCCGTGTAAAATGGCAAAACGCGTTGATGGTAATGATATGAATTGTGGACGTTGAAGTAGTTTACCCTATTTGAAGGATTGATACAGATTCAAAAAGGGACTATATCTTGTCAATACGAAGCCAACAAACTTTGCGCAGAGTAAGGATACCAACACCGCCACAGAACTACTTGCCATAGTAGTGCATGCGGACAGTGACGTCACCAACCCGGAAATCCAACTAATGGGAGCTGTACAGACACCTGTGCCTCGCTGAACAAATGGCAAGTTACCAATTCAACTAAGGTAGGCACATAGAGGTGTAACAGCCCGTCTAGTGTGGCACCCTTTGGGAAAATCTTTTGTATATGCCGTATAACAAATACAAGGTCACCGGACACTTAACTTGAGTTCTTTTGGAATAAGATAATTGCAGCCAAACACGTTTGTTCAAAAATCTTTTGGACTTCAACTTGTTCACCATATCCCTAGCAAGGATCATCTAGAGTTTATTCACACATCCCTACCAAGGACTATACAGTATAAGAGTCTTCATACTTATCCCTAATAAGATAATAATACTAGGGTAATAAACCCAATAGGGGGCGCTGTGGTATGCAATATGTACTTAACAGCTGTGTTTTTATAAGAAATTACAATCCAATTGCTAGGTACATATACATACATATATATATACACACATATATATATATTTATAATTGCCTATAATAATCAGCAATTGATGTATTAAACCATTGCAAAAGTAAATATATCAAAGTCCCAAACCATGGATGAATAGCACCCAGATGATAAACAGTCCAGTATATTCCTGGTGTATATGTTCTATAAAACTTTAGGCCGCACTCAATCTTCACCCTCCACAGGTCAGCAAATCTAGGATAAAAAACAAGGAAAGAGGCGCCGTATGTGTGAATCCGTAACAACCAGCATCAAAAAAAAGGACAAGTGCAGGATACTCACAATATAGGAAGGCACTCAAATGTGCCTGTAGAGGCAGGCTGGTATTCACAGCACACCAGCTGGCTGTGCAAGGCACTCCAGGGAATCGTAAGGTAGAAGTCAGTATATCTTGGCAGACTGTAGATAGTCAGTCCAGCAGTATAAGGCTCAGGAGCTAAGTGCAGAAAAAACACAAAAGGGCGCACAAACTGTGTGAATCTGTAAGGACCCAATAGTCAGTTTACAACCAGTGCAGGGTACTCACATTCTGTGGAGACACTCAAATGTGCCAATAGGGGCAGGCTGGCTTTCACAGCAAACCAGCTGGCTGTGTCAGATATGCAGCAGGATACTCCACAGCAGACAGGATACAGGATCAACAGGTAGCTCAGATCATTTCCCCATTGCCTGGCACAAGCAGATGAATAACAAGCATTAACATAACAACAACATTTATAACAATTATAAACGTTTTAAAAAACTTTTTAGAAAGTGACTAAAACATTTATCACACAATACACACAGCCTGACTCACTCCAGGAGTGAGTCAGGCTGTGTGTATTGTGTGATAAATGTTTTAGTCACTTTCTAAAAAGTTTTTTAAAAAGTTTATAATTGTTATAAATGTTGTTGTTATGTTAATGCTTGTTATTCATCTGCTTGTGCCAGGCAATGGGGAAATGATCTGAGCTACCTGTTGATCCTGTATCCTGTCTGCTGTGGAGTATCCTGCTGCATATCTGACACAGCCAGCTGGTTTGCTGTGAAAGCCAGCCTGCCCCTATTGGCACATTTGAGTGTCTCCACAGAATGTGAGTACCCTGCACTGGTTGTAAACTGACTATTGGGTCCTTACAGATTCACACAGTTTGTGCGCCCTTTTGTGTTTTTTCTGCACTTAGCTCCTGAGCCTTATACTGCTGGACTGACTATCTACAGTCTGCCAAGATATACTGACTTCTACCTTACGATTCCCTGGAGTGCCTTGCACAGCCAGCTGGTGTGCTGTGAATACCAGCCTGCCTCTACAGGCACATTTGAGTGCCTTCCTATATTGTGAGTACCCTGCACTTGTCCTTTTTTTTGATGCTGGTTGTTACGGATTCACACATACGGCGCCTCTTTCCTTGTTTTTTATCCCTAATAAGAATTTATCTTATGTTTTTAAAAAAGGATATAAGAGCACATTGCTTATTGGAATAAGATAACAGGAATATAACCTGTTGTACTTGTTTTTATCTGTATTTAGCAATTTGCATTTATCACAAAATAGAGCAAATTTGTGATGCTTAAGGTGGAAATAGTCTATATATAAACTTAGACTATCTTAGATGACCGGTCATATGTAGATATTTTTTTAGTAATATTGTATTTGTGTATACCACAAATTTAAGTAAAAGTTTTTAGAATCTTTGTAGAAATAAATATTTACTCATTCTTGAACTACATATTTTTTCGACTTTGAATCGTATAATATCTTTAAGTAAATCAATTACTTCATACAAACACCTAATTCACCCCTTAGCTGTCAGCCCACATATACATCACTGTTTTGTATTTTTAAACCAGTAGTCTGTGATCTCCTGCATGTGCAGAAGCCCAGCGCATTCGTCTATGCATACGCCGCTTCTATGAGGGCATAAGATGGCTGCACCAATGACCAACCAAAGCTGTCCAGAAACACATGCACACTTACAGCCATATTTCCACCTATATGGCCAACATTTTGTTGATAACTAGGGCCGTAGAAGATCCTTGTTGTAAACTGCCATTTTACATAGAAAATTTGCAAAAGGTTTAATCAGTAGCATTTTAAATAAAAAAATATTTAAAAACATACACACTATGCTGACCGTATAGTTTTTCAGTGATGTCCTTTTTAATAATATCCTTTTTTATTTTTAAAAATTAGTTGTGTTTCTAATAATAAACCCCTTGGCTGGCAATAGTTTCAAAGAGCTTTTGTGAGATTCTAATTTGGGGTTTCTACTTGAATTTCTGTGAGCTACACTTGGTTATAAGAAGTAGATGCTGGCTGGATATGCCTTAGAGTATATTTAAT
Organism: Bombina bombina; assembly: GCF_027579735.1. Taxonomy (NCBI): domain Eukaryota; kingdom Metazoa; phylum Chordata; class Amphibia; order Anura; family Bombinatoridae; genus Bombina; species Bombina bombina. The sequence goes on along the minus strand of NC_069501.1, from coordinate 1,177,200,796 downwards.
TAACAAGTTGGCAACAAACTTTAAACCCTCACTATCAACTATATAGATTGCAATAGTCCCACAAAATCTTTCATTTTGCTACTAATTATATCTAACAGAGACATCCAAAGTTGGCTGCTTGCCCGCCACTCTGCCAGAATAAATTGGCTATTGGATGCCAGTTACAACTTACTTTCAATGTGTATATTGGCATAAGTCTGCACACACACAAGAATGTGTGACTTTTCTGTATTCTTACATTTCTATATTTTTTTTTTTTAAAAAGGGCAATTTTTCATTTAATTCCTTTCCTGACCAAAGATAGACATTATTTAAAATATTCCAGTTCTGCCAATTCTAGAGAATAGAACTGCCACCCTGCATATATTTTATTAGCGTGGCAGTGATTTTTTAAGAATTAGCTCAATGTTGAAAATAAAATAAATATAGTAATAAAGGCCTTGTTATGGCAAAATGTCTACCTAGTGTGCTGGAATCTAATTTTATACAAATAATCATTTTAAATCATATTCTAGCAGTTCTAGTTTGAGAGTTAAGCTGTATAATTATTTATGCATTAAATAGCATAGCTGCTCCATGAAAGGTGGCAAACCTACTGGTGACCTTTCTTTGGGACAATGGACCCCATTTGTCAATGAACAGGTGGACAATGTTCCCAACTAGGGAACCTGTCCACTTGTCTCAACAGTGAGCAGGCAGCAGATACTGTTCATCCGTTGTCTCCCTTTATCATTGCACATGTGAATCCTTGTGCAGAGCCACCCTCTGCTTGAGCAAGGTCTGGCACTCACCCTGAATGCCCCTGTCCAGCCCACTTGCTGAAAATGCAAGTCTCATTTTACATTGAAAAAAACATATATATACTGTGTTTTTAGTATATAATATAATAAGTAAACTAATTTTCTCTGTACATTTAGTAAATTTCTTACAATTGCTCATCTCACCACTGAAAGGGTAACAATACAGGTTTGTGTAAAAAGGTCACCTAAGCAGACACATACGGTTGAGAACAGGGTTCTTTAAACCAAGGGTCGGGACCCATTACTGCATTACAATACCATTTTTACTGGGTCGTATGTGTGTTGTATGAGAGTGTGTGTGTGTTAGAAGGAGAGTGGGTGTGCTATATGATAGGGTGTGTGTGTTATATATAGGGTGTGGTGTGTTAGGAGAGTGTGTGTGTTTGTATGAGAGTGTGTGTGTGTGTGTTAGGAGTGTGTGTGTGTTGTATGAGAGTGTGTGTTTTATATGATAGAGTGTGTGTGTTGTATGTGTGTGTGTGTGTTAGGAGTGTGTTGTGTGTTATATGATAGAGTGTGTGTGTTAGGAGAGTATGTGTGTTATATGTAGTGTGTGTGTGTTGTATGAGTGTGTGTGTGTTAGAAGGAGAGTGTGTTGTGTGTGTTATATGATAGGGTGTGTGTGTTAGAAGGAGAGTGTGTGTGTTATATAATAGGGTGTGTGTGTTAGAAGGAGAGTGTGTGTGTTATATAATAGGGTGTGTGTGTTAGAAGGAGAGTGTGTGTGTCTTATAATAGGGTGTGTGTGTTATATGATAGGGTGTGTGTGTGTTAGAAGGAGAGTGTGTGTGTTATATAATAGGGTGTCGTGTGTTAGAAGGAGAGTGTGTGTGTGTGTGTTATATGATAGGTGTGTGTGTGTTAGAAGGAAGTGTGTGTGTTTATATAATAGGGTGTGTGTGTTAGAAGGAGAGTGTGTGTGTTATATAATAGGGTGTGTGTGTTAGAAGGAGAGTGTGTGTTATATGATAGGGTGTGTGTGTGTTGTATGAAAGTGTGTGTAGTGTGTGTAGTGGTTCAGCGTTGAATAATATGGGGGGGGGGTGTTACATTTTTTGGGAATGGTTGGATAGCCCCCCTGCTTTTATAAAGATAAGTCAGAAGGCTAATGCAGTTTGTGAAATAATTAAGAATTAAGGTAGATATAATAAAAAACACACAATATGGCTGTAAACTAAAAAATGCAACAATACATATTAAACCTAAAACTTCTTAACCCTATAAAAGGCAGTAGTAGTTTCAAATTTGTTTGTTTAGAGTGAAAACTGACCCTTTTGAGAAGTCTTGAAAAAGATCCCTTCTGGTTGAAACACGTTGACGTATTAGGCTGTTTATTTGGAGAGTAAGTCTAATGTAAGGGGAGTGGAATATATGTATTGTTTTAATGTATTGCACTATTTGTGGTTTGTATTTTCTTTTTAGATTGATGTCCTTGTTTTTAAACTGAGCTTCTATCAACATCTGTTTTGAGATATCTGTGGAAACATCTTGGATATACTGCTCAGTTTCATTATTAAACGTTAGCCATTAAGAACTTTGGCCATTCTCAATTGATATATTTCCTATTTGAAATTTTTTATAACTGATTGTCTTCCTTTGTAATAAATATTTCTTCTGTGAGGGATTTGTGCACCAAATCTTTAATGTGACTTTCAAATGTTTGAAAAAATGTATATATAACTATTAGGGATCGGCGAATGTGTTTATATTCAAATTCGAATGTTAGAACGAATGTTATTGTAGAAATTTGATTTACATAATCGAATGTTGATAAAAACAAACATTCTTAAAAATTCTGTAATGGAATGCTATTTACAGTTTTTGAATGTTACTTTCGAATTTGCATGTTCATAATTAGATTGAATGTCCACATGCGAAATTTCGAATGTAACATTCGATTTAACAAATATTATTCAGAAGTTCAATAGTTCCTGTGGTAGGGAACTTAGTAGATTGATACATAATAGATACAAATATATAAATTCTAATGTTTCTATTTTGAATATTGCATAATTCTAATATTACATTTAAAGAAAGCATTATAAATACTATTACAAATATATAAATTTGAATTTTTCTAATTCGAATAATGCATATTAAAGGAATGTTAGAATGTTGTACAAACATTTGAAATTCGAAACGAACAAACAAATGTGATAAAGTTCATTTTATTTTTCGAATGCTGAGAAACATTCGCCCATCCCTAATAACAATACTTTAGCTGTTTGGTTTCTGAAGGAAGATTTGCTGTAAGTTTTAATGTTCATTAGCAGAAATGCAACTTGTATATGTGATGTTTGTAATGGGAAATAAATTAGACACAGGGGTTAATAGTATCAAGGGCTATTTTTTTTTTACAACTGTATCTCATGTGAGGTAAACAAGAACATCTCATACTACCTAGTGTTTACTAGTGCACTTCTGTGAATATTCTTTGTAAATATTGACAGCTGAAATAAGGGGTCTGCAATCTATATCTGGCATTTCAAACTAATTGTTTCCTGTGATAGCTAAAAGTTCAGCATGTACATAAGTAAAACCATATGGGAAACCAGAAAACTATGTTTTAATCAGCTAAAGTCTGAGATGGAAACAATATATGTGCAGTATTATTACTCTGAAAATGGCAACATGTGCTAAACAGATTGTTTAATGGGAAATATTAAGGTACAAAGAGTGTGGGTCTACCAAGGTTGCTTTGGTAAACTTTTTAATAACACCAACACATAAAAATGTGGTATCATTGACCTATTGGTGGAAGAAGCTATGCCACACTATGGGTGCCCAGAGGGGGGGGGGCAAGATGGGGAAATGTCCTCCACCCTAGAATTTTGCTCCATATAAGCACCTATTTAAGTCATTCTTTTAATACCAATAAGGCACCATTTGCAACCCATTAACAACATAATGTACCCTGTACATCACGTCAGTTTTTTTTATCCCAGAAATATAGAGGGTTCTTGCCATCAGCAACAAGACACTCTATAACTGCTTGCCTCACTCCAGCAGGCATTTGACTATAGTGCGGTCTTGCTGTTGGTGTGGAGACCCTTGCTATATAACCCATGAGATTAAAAATGATAGCTAACGTACAGGGTACACCAGCTGTCATTAAAATGATACAACATGCAACTTTTTCCACTAGGTTATATTGCCACTAAAATTATGCTTACAGAACTGCTATTTTTTTTCTGGTTTTATTTCAAATGTTAATTGACGTGTTAAATGTTATTTAAGTTTTATGTTATTGTGAACAAATACCTATTTAATCTAAATAATTCACGTATACCTTAAAAACTTGCATGCTTATCAACTAAAACATATCACAGCATAGCTTCCAAAAAGGGGGGGGGGGTGGCAAATGCCCTGGTTTGGGGACATGTCTAATCCTAGGGTTAGGCAGTAAAAGAGATTTTAGCTCATGTGCAACCTAGCTAGACATGGGACTCTTCACTGGAAAGAGAAGAATCTCCTCTTCCAATTTATTTTATGAGTTGGTTAGTGAGAAAATAACAATTCTCTAACATGTTAGACACCAGGTTTGAAGTGCTAAATATGTTAAGAGTCTGAAAGTATGAAGTATGGCTCTATCACTAGGATGGTGAGGTAGGTTCCTAACACCATTCATCTTTTTCAGACAAAATTCATACACCCATGAGACCTCTCATGTTAAAAAAAGTAACACTTTCAAGTCACTCTATCCTCTAGATATCCCATGGGTGATGCCAAAATTGCAGTGTCTTAATCTACTATGCACCAGGTTTTGGTTAATAAGAGGTGGTTGCTGAAACTGTGTCTCAGCAGGATCCACACACCCATGAGACCTGCAATGTGAAATACTCCACTTTTCAATGAGAGGTAGCATGGTCCTCTAGATGTCATATGGTTGATAAAACATGGTGAATATTTAATCCCCTGGAAACTATAGGCACAATCAGTCATTGTCAGTGTTTATTGGCACTCCTTTTTTATTACTAGTTTGCTGAAAAATGATCCTATCTCTAACATGTGAAAGTCCAGTTTTTGCTGATCACAATCAAAAGTCAATTTAAACTATTTTAAAGGCCATTTTGACTGATTGAATAACACAGCAAAAATGTCTTGATATCCTCCCAGACACCAAATATATGGCCTGATGATCTAAAGGTCTCTGGGTTGTTCGCCAGTTCTTCTATTTCCCCGGTGGAATGATCTAAAGCCACTTTTTACCCTAAAAAATATCAAAAATAGTAACAAAATTCTTCCCCAAAAATCGTTTTTTTTTTCTCAAAAATGTAAAATTTGTATGTAAATTACTCAGGAATAAATCTTATTAAAGGGACAGTAAACGTAAAATTATTATATAAACATAAATTCTGCACATAGAGGTGAATTTAAAAGTGTCTTAAAATGGTAATGGTATGCTCTATTTGAATCATGTAAGTTTAATTTTGACTTAACTATCCCTTTAACAAATGTTTAAATATATATCTTTTCATGTATAATATAAAGTTTTTAGATTTGTATTGTTCTAAGGGATAGTAAACACTTAGACCTCCCAAATGTCCCTATTTGAGAGGGGCAGTCCCTAATTCTGAGCTCTGTCAGGCTGTCCCTCTGATACAACCTTTTGCCCTGATTTGTAGAGTTTTCCTTAGCCCTGCCCACAGACCACCCAGACACACCCACAACCTGACAAGACACTCCTATCAACTGCCTAGACATGTCAATGATCTGCCCACCGTGACCCATGCCCACTCCTGACATTGATCACTCACAACCTACAAAATGGCAACAGCCCCCCTTAATCTCCTGAGTCCCTAATGCCTAGCCACAAATATAGGGAGGTATAAACATTTTGGATTATGAAAACCATGCAGTACACATTTATTTTGCCTAATTTTCCTGTAATTTAATTCTAAAAAAATCATATTATCCAGTTCTTAAAAAAATAATGAAAAAACAGCAGGCTTCAAAAGTCTAACCTTGCCACATATGTGTCCCAAATTTGCATTTTACCTTATCATTTCTGCTGAAGCCAAACAAAAGAGATCTGTGTTAGTTTGACCATTAATAAACAATTGCAGCAAACAAGGTGTTAATCTGTTCTAATAGTGTTCAGACTCTGCTGATATGTTAATCTTTTGGAAGACTGCAGACATTTTTTCGTAATTACAAGGTGTTTATTGTGTGAAATAAAAAGAAAGAGGGAAAGAAAAAAGTAAAAGGGTTATTGTAAAGTACGCCATATACCGGGGCAGTGAATAACATCTAAATGGGTTTAGCAATGCATAAAGCATGACCCACGTCTCTCATTATGTTAGGTCTGTGCAACTGATTTTCTATCTCACTGTTACAGACCACGACAATTAGGAATTTGTCATGCTCTGAAGAAGACAGATTAGATTAACATAAAATGTAAACTGCAGACCTTCTCATGCATTTAATCATTTATAACTTGTGCCCAAATACATATTACCCCTTTATTTTTTGTTTAATAATTTTATGGCACAGCCCCAAGAGGACCAATTACTGCAACTAGACAAATGATATCTGGAAAAGCACAATCAAACCATGTACTTCTGTTCTTGTAGAGAGCTAAGGATGTCCACAGGATATCTGCAACAGGAGATTTAACATCCCTTCAATAACTTAGCAGTCTACTGCATTTAAACTAATTCTGAGCTCATAACAATAATACTTGTAATAAAAAATTGAATAATGATAAAATAGCTAAATAAATAGTCCATTCACGCTAGTATATGTCTACTACTAGATAAACCTAAATAAAAAAAAGCACACACTTTGGTCCAGATTACAAGTGAAGTGCTAAATATCACTGTGATGAAAACGATATTAGAGCTCCACTGTGTGAATACCAGCGCACAATATGTGCGCTGATATTACAGGTTTTCAGCAATGCGAACGCAAACTCTAACACCTGCACATGCTCAGTAGGAGCCAGTGCCTCGGAAAGTGTGCATATAAAAACTAAGAACAAATTGATAACGGAAGTAAATTGGAAATAGTTTTTTTCTTTTCTTTTTGAATGCTCAATCTAAATCATGAAAGTTCAAATTTGTGTCCCTTTCAGAGCACCACCTGGCATTGCCTCTAGATTGAACTTGAGAAAGTGCTATGGAATAATAAAACTGCCTCAGCTCCCCATTGCAAAGACTTTTGCTTTGAGTTGAACAGCTTGGATTGTTGGATGAAGGTGGACAGTTTTACTACGTATGGGATTAGATCACTAGATAATTTAAGATGTACTTCAAGTGAAGAATGTTGGCTTTGGACAGATTTGTATTGAACTTCTGGAACTCCATGTAATGCACTTATATATTGTTTTGCATTAATAAATTATTTTGAAGTCCTCTTTTACTGTCTAGCTGTGACAACCGTTTATACTACCCAACTACTAGTTTGTTTTATACTCCCTTTTAGTATTTTGCACATTTTATTTTAACAGTTTAGCAATTTTGCTTTGTATTCAGAGACATCCTTGCAAGAGTAAATGCAACAATTTAGATCTGTGAGTCTGCAGAAGTAAAACTTTTAATGAGCAGTCACGGAAAAACTTCAAATATCTAAGGAGCCAATTCTAAAAGACTTGCTGGCCTAAACTGGTTTTCCAGTCTGACACTCTCAGGGCAGCCCTCATGGAATTCTATAGGGCTGTCCCTGCGAGTAGTGTGCGGTCTCACATAGAAATAATGAGAGCTGTCTGATGTGTCAAAGTTTTCAAAGAAGAACCAAGTACACAGGGAGAACCTGGCATATGTTTAAACTTTAATATTATGCCTAATACAATACACCGTACCTTAAAATCTCTGGTATTTTTGTATGCATAAGTGTTCCTTTCAGAGTAATTAGTATTTTGAGTATTTTGATAAAAACTCACCACTAATTTACAATAATACACATTATAAATTTAATACACATTAAAAAACCTTAACATGAAAGGGACAGTCTACACCAGAATTGTTATTGTTTTAAAAGATAGATAATCCCTTTTTTACCCATTCCCTAGTTTTGCATAACCAAGTTATATTTATATATTTTTTACCTCTGTGATTATCTTGTATCTGAGTCTCTGCAAACTGCCCCTTTTTTCAGTTCTTTTGACAGACTTGCAGTTTAGCCAATCAGTGATAGCTCCCAGGTAACTTCACGTGCATGAGCACAGTGTTATATATATGAAATTCATGAACTAACACCCTCTAGTGGTGAAAAACCTGTTAAAATGCATTCTTAAGAGGTGGCCTTCAAGGTCTAAGAAATTAGCATATGAACCTCCTAGGTTAAGCTTTCAACTAAGAATACCAAGAGAACAAAGCAAAATTGGTGATAAAAGTAAATTTGAAAATTGTTTAAAATTACATACCCTATCTGAATCATTGAAGTTTATTTTGGACTAGACTGTCCCTTTAATTAAAAATTATTTTTCAAGTTTTTAACTGGAAAGGGCTCAAAATTGTGTGTGTGCGAATATATATATACTGTATATATATATATATATATATATATATATATATATATATTATATATATATATATATATATATATATATATATAATATATATATATATATATATATATGCATATACATGTAAATATATGTATTTATATGTGTATATATGTATGTATATACATAAACACATGAATACACATATTTACACACACACACACACACACACACACATATATATACTGTGTATATATATATATATACATACACATATTTAGACACATGCATATCTATCAATATATCTATCTATCTATCTATATATTATATACATTATATCCCTTCCCGGTCAAATACCTTGTCATATACCATACACCTTTTAACCCTTATAAAATGTTTTATTAATATTTTTATGAATCATTTTTATTATTAAGTGTATATATGTGTTACACCTTTTTTTTAATGTATTTATTTTGTGTTTGGTGCATAATTTTTTCTACACTTACACTATGCGGGGTCTTCACTCGCGCTAACCTAACAAGCACAGCGTTTACTTTCAACTTATAATACGCTTGCAAGTTAGGGCACCGCTTGTAATCTAGCCGTAACTGTTTAATTTCCCTTTAAAGGGACGTGAAATGCAACATTTTCATTTCAGGATTCAGATAGAGCATACAATTCAGGAGCATACACATGTTTTAAGAAACTATATGGCAGTTTTGCAATAATTGTATCCATTTGGAAGAGAGCTAGTTGACAACACTATTTCCTGGCATGCAGTGCTCCAGATACCTATCTAGCCGTCTCGTCAAAAAAGAATACCATCGGAACAACGCAAATTTGATTATAGAAGTAAATTGGAAACTTTTTAAAACTTGTATGCTGTGTCTGAATCACAAAAGGCATTTTTTTGGGTTTCATATCCCATTCCTTTAAAGGCATCCACATATTTTAAATGTATTAAATGTAGTGCATCACTCTCTTAAGACTGCTCTTTAACTTCATTTGAAATCATGGAAAGTACTGCAGACCTAAAAGCCTGCTTCTATCACTCCCCTATAACCTTTGGGTTGGCTCTAAGCATGCACAGTTTTGGAAAGCACCGGAGGCTGCTGTGCCTTTGACATGTTCAGATGGAGGAAATGAAAAAAGGTAAGACAGGTAAGCATTATATTTGACATATTTAAAATTGGCATTTTATTTAAATGTACTCTTTTTTTTTTTTACAATTTCCATTTATTTTTTAGAATGGAAAAAAAAATAGTTTATGAGCTTCATTTCATAAGCTCTGAAAAAGGAGAGAACTGTATGTGCACAGTGCATGGCCACATGTTTAATAGACTGTGCAATTACTATATAAACAGCTGTAGCAGAAATAAACAGGGATTCACCAGCAAAGAGCAGAATATTAGTTTTGCAGACCACAAAGAACAAAAAAAAACAAAAAAACAACGGAGCTGATTCATTCTTGCAATAGATGGATGATAAATAAGCACATTCTGTTTCTTGAATGGTTTGTGAAAATTGTGGCAAATTTAATCTACATCAATAGGCAATTTTATCGTTTTTTTAAATATATTATAGAACTATAAATATAAATTGACATTATTGATTGTATGATCAAATGAGGGACAACTTTCAGTTCAGTTAAATTGCTTAGTTATGCATTGTAGCTAATAGGGAAATGCCATATTTCACGTATGTCACACATAATTATGTCACAAAATTAGGAATTTATAAACCCAATGGGAGATAAACCCCAAAACTTTTCTTTTATGATTCAGATAGATCATAGAATTTTAAACAACTTAACAATTTACTTTTCATATCAAATTTGCTTAATTCTCTTGATATCTTTTGTTGAAAGAGCAGCAATTTGTAAAATGATATTCTATTGGTGGGCCTAATCTCATTTTAGTGAAGCCAAAACTATTAGCAACACATTAGTGGAAAGTCATACAGAGAAAATGCACACAAAAAATTACTTTAATATAATCAAAATGTCAAATACAATTCTTCTAAATTACCTAGGTGATTAAAGTATATATATCCAAAAAAACAGAATTTATACTTACCTGATAAATTTCTTTCTCTTACAGTGTATCCAGTCCACGGATTCATCCTTACTTGTGGGACATCCTCAATCCCTACAGGAAGTAGCAAAGAGAGCACACAGCAGAGCTGTCCATATAGCTCCCCTCAGGCTCCGCCCCCCCAGTCATTCGACCGACGGTTAGGAGAAAAAGGAGAACCATAGTGTGCAGTGGTGACTGTAGTTTTACAAAAAATAAATTTGAACCTGACTTAATTGCCAGGGCAAGCCGTGGACTGGATACACCGTAAGAGAAAGAAATTTATCAGGTAAGTATAAATTCTGTTTTCTCTTACATTGGTGTATCCAGTCCACGGATTCATCCTTACTTGTGGGAACCAATATCAAAGCCTTAGGACACGGATGAAGGGAGGGAACAAGTCAGGTAACCTAAACGGAAGGCACCACTACTTGCAAAACCTTTCTCCTAAAAAAATAGCCTCCGAAGAAGCAAAAGTATCGAATTTGTAAAATTTGGCAAAAGCATGAAGTTAAGACCAAGTCGCTGCTTTACAAATCTGTTCAACAGAAGCCTCATTCTTGAAAGCCCATGTGGAAGCCACAGCTCTGGTGGAAAGAGCTGTAATTCGTTCACGAGGCTGCTGTCCAGCAGTCTCATAAGTCAATCGAATAATGCTTTTCAGCCAACAGGAAAGAGAGGAAGCGATAGCTTTTTGACCTCTCCTCTTACCAGAATAGACAACAAACAAGGATGACGTGTGTCTGAAATCTTTAGTTGCTTTTAAATAGAATTTTAAAGCACGAACCACGCCAAGATTGTGTAACAGCCGTTCCTTCTTAGAAACTGAATTAGGACACAGAGAAGGAACAATGATTTCCTGGTTAATATTCTTACTAGAAACCACTTTCGGAAGGAAACCAGGTTGTGTACGCAAAACAACCTTATCTGCATGAAACACCAGATTGGGTGAATGACACTGCAAAGCAGACAATTCTGTAACTCTTCGAGCAGAAGAAATAGTTACCAAAAACAAACTTTCCAAGATAATCACTTAATATCTATGGAATGTAAAGGTTTCAAACGGAACCCCTTGAAGGGACTGAAAGAACTAAATTTAGACTCCATGGAGGAGCCACAGTTTATAGACAGGCTTGATTCTGACTAAAGCCTATGCAAACGCTTGAACGTCTGGTACTTCCGCCAGACGCCTGTTGTAACAGAATAGACAGAGCAGATATCTGTCCCTCTAAGGAACTAGCTGACAATCCTTTCTCCAATCCTTCTTGGAGAAATGACAAAATCCTAGAAATCCTAATCTTACTTACCCTGGATTCTCACACCAACAAAGATATTTCGCCATATCTTATGGTAAATTTTCCTGGTGACAGGTTTTCTAGCCTGGATCAAAATATCTATAACTGATCCAGAGAACCCACGCTTAGATAGAATTAAGTGTTCAATCTCCAAGCAGTCAGTTGCAGAGAACTAGATTTGGATGCTTGAATGGACCTTGAATTAGAAGATCCTGCCTCGATGGCAGTGTCCATGGTGGAACAGATGAAATGTCCACTAGGTCTGCATACCAAGTCCTGCGTGGCCACGCAGGCGCTATCAAAATTACCGAAGCCTTCTCCTGTTTGATTCTGGCTACCAGACGAGGGAGAAGGGGAAACAGTGGAAAAACATAAGCCAGATTGAAGGACCACGGCGCTACTAGAGCATCTATCAATGCCGCCTTGGGGTCCCTGGACCTGGATTCGTAAAGAGAAAGTTTGGAGTTCTGACGGGACGCCATCAGATCCAACTCTGGAATACCCCATAGCTGGGTAAGCTGAGCAAAAACCTCCGGAAGGAGTTCCCACTCCCCCGGGTGAAAAGTCTGACGACTCAGAAAATCCAGTTGTCTATTCCTGGGATGTGAATTGCAGATAGATGGTAGGAGTGATCCTCCGCCCATTTGATGATCTTGGATACTTCCTTCATCGCTAGGGAACTCTTTGTTCCTCCCTGATGATTGATGTACGCTACAGTCGTGATGTTGTTCGACTGAATCCTGATGAACCTGGCCTCCGCTAGTTGAGGCCATGCCTGGAGCGTGTTGAATATCGCTCTCAATTCCAAAATGTTTATCGGGAGAAGAGACTCTTCCCGAGGCCATAGGCCCTGAGCTTTCAGGGAGTCCCAGACCGCACCCCAGCCTAACAGACTGGAATCGGTCGTGACAATGATCCACTCTGGTCTGCGGAAGCACATTCCCTGAGACAGGTGATCCTGAGACAACCACCAGAGAAGATAATCTCTGGTTTTCTGTTTCTAAGGAGACAATCTGCATAATTCCCATTCCACAGTTTGAGCATGCACAGCTGCAGTGGTCTGAGATGAATTCTGGCAAAGGGAACAACATCCATTGCCGCAAGCATTAACCCGATTACCTCCATTCACTGAGTCACAGAAGGCCGAGGAACAGAATGAAGAGCTCGTCAAGTAGTTAAAAGTTTTAACTTCCTGACCTCCGTCAGAAATATTTTCATTTCTACCGAGTCTATTAGCGGTCCCAGGAAGGGAACCCTTGGTGAGCGATGACCAGAGACTTTTTCGATGTCACCTTCACCCGTGAGACCTTAGAAAGGCAACTATTCTAGTATGTAGCCTTGGCGCTTGAAAAGACGACGCCTGAGATTAATATGTCGTCCAGATAAGGTGCTACTGCAATGCCCGATGGTCTTAGTACCGGCTAGAATGGACCCTAGCTCCTTGTGAAAATTCTTGTCCAGAAGGCGTACCTTAGGAACTGATGGTGATCTTTGTGGATAGGAAGTATGTAGGGTACGCATCATTTAATCCTCGGTAGTCATATGTTGATCTTCCTGGTCATGGGTAAGATTGTCCAATTGTTTCACAATTTTGAATGTGGAACTCCTGAGGAATTTGTTTAGAATTTTTTAAATCCAGGATTGGCCTGAAAGTTCCTTCCTTTTTGGAACTACAAACAGGTTTGAGTAAAAACCCAGTCCTTGCTCTGCAGTTGGAACTGGGTTTATCACTTCCCCTCTTTAGAAGATCTTCTACACAGCGTAAGAACGCCTGTTTCATTGTCTGGTCTGAAGACAAACGAGAAATGTGGAACCTTCCCATGGGGGAGAGTCTTTGAATTCTAGAAGATACCCTTGAGCAACAATTTCTAATGCCCAGGATCTGGAACATCTCTTGCCCAAACCTGAGCAAAGAGAGAAAGGTCTGCCCCCTATTTAGATCCGGTCCCGGAGCGGGGGCTACCCTTTCATGCTGTCTTGTAGCAGCAGCAGGCTTCTTGGCCTGTTTACCCTTGTTCCAGCCCTGCAAAGGCTTTCATGTTGCTTTGGGCTGGGAAACGTTACCCTCTTGCTTTGCGGTTGCAGAGGTTGAAGCAGGTCCGCTCCTGAGTTGCGAAAGGAGCGCAAATTAGCCTAGTTTTAAGCTTTAAAAGGTCTATCTTGTGGAAGGGCATGGCCCTTTCCCCCAGTGATATCTTGAAAGGAATATTAAATAATCTTGTTTTGGACGACACGTCAGCCGACCATGATTTGAGCCAGAGCGCTCTTCGCGCCACAATGGCAAAACCAGAATTTTTCGCCGCTAATTTAGTTAATTGTAAAGCGGCATCTGTAATGAAAGAATTAACCAGCTTTAGAGCATGAATTCTATCCATGACTTTGTCATATGAAGTCTCCCTCTGGAGCGACTCCTCCAGCGCCTCAACCAAAAAACTGCTGCAGTAGTTACAGGAATAATGCAGGCAATTGGTTGAAGAAGGATACCTTGTTGAACAAATATTTTCTTTAGTAACCCTTCTAAATTGTTATCCATAGGATCTTTGAAAACACAACTGTCTTCTATTGTTATAGTTGTGCGCTTAGCTAGTGTTGAAACTGCTCCCTCTACCTTAGGGACCGCCTGCCACGCGTCCCGCCTGGGGTCAGTTATGGGAACATTTTCTTAAAGATAGGGGGGGAACAAAAGGTACGCCTGGTCTCTCCACTCCCTAGTCACAATATCCGCCACCCTCTTAGGGATCGGAAACGCATCAGTGTATACAGGGACTTCTAAAAACTTGTCCATTTTACACAATTTTTCTGGGACCACCCATAGGGTCACAATCATCCAGCGTAGCTAAAACCTCCTTAAGCAGTACGCGGAGGTGTTCCAGCTTAAATTTAAACGCTAAGAAATCTGATTCTGCCCGCTGAGAAATTTTACCTGTGTCACAAATTTCTCCCTCAGACAGTACATCCCTCACCACCACGTCAGAGGGTTGTGAGGGTACAACAGATAAATTATCCAAAACTTCTGATTGCTCATCCTCTGTTCTTAAAACTGAGCTATCACGCTTTTAGAAAAACAGGCAGTTTGGATAGAAATGTTGCAAGGGAATTATCCATGACTGCTGCTAATTGTTGCAATGTAATAGGGGCCAATGAGCTAGAGGTACTAGGCATCGCTTGCGCGGGCGTAACTGGTGTCGACACATGGGGAGAGGAAGGAGGGCTATCCTCATTACCTTCCCTTAAAGAATCATCTTGGGCCACATTTTTAAGTGTCACTGCATGGTCTTTAAAATGTTTGGATATGTTAGTATACTTTAAACACAAATGTAAAAGGGGGGACCGCCATGGCTTTTAAACACATAAAACAAGGTCTATCTGTAGGCTCAGACATGTTAAACAGACTTAGACAGCACTCAAATACAGTAACATACAATTTTTGAAAAAACAGTACTGTGCCTTTAAATAATAAAAAGCGCATACTTTTTTACTAAACCTCCAAAAATCATCCAATCTTTATGAAATTTTCACCATATGATCCTAATGCTCTGAAATGCACAGTAAATTTCAAGTCAATTAACCCCCTACTGCCCAAACCAGAGCAAATTAACCATGCCACAGCCTTTGCTGTGTCCTACCTTCCTTGGGGATTAGTTTTGATCGAAAATAAACCTCTCTGAAGTCCTCAAGTAATCTTTGGACCCTTCACATGTATCTGCATGAAGCTGTTTGTAAAATCAACTGCGCAACTGAGGCGGGAAATTCACGGCCCCTCCATCTTACCCTCAGGAGTTTGGGGGCCTTCCCAAGCCAAAATAGGTGTCCTAAATATATGCCATGCAGGATAAAACCCCAAAAAGTGTTTTAAAATGCAATATAGAACTTGTTATAATGTCAGTTATCTTAAAAAATAATCGATTTGCCCTTAACAGTGTCCACCAGTGTTTTGAGCCCTTACAAATAAGCCTTCCTTCTATAAAAGTCTCAGGAATATGGCTTACCTTGCCCACATGGGGATTCTGTCAGTCTTCTATCATTACTAAGTCTTGACTAGAAAAAAATGACTGAAACCATACCTTAAAGCAGTTTAAGCCTGCAAACTGTTTCCCCCCAACTGATGTTTTCCTGTACTCAACAGTCCTGTGTGGGGAACAGCAATGGATTTTAGTTACAAGGTGCTAAAATCATTGTCCTCTCAGCAGAATCTTCATAATTTTCTGCCTCAGAGTAAATAGTACAAACCGGCACTATTTTTAAAATAACAAACTTTGATTGAAGAAATAAAAAACTACAAACTAACACCACATTCCCTTTACACTCCCGTGGAGATGCTACTTGTTAGAGCGGCAAAGAGAATGGGGGGCGGAGCCTGAGGGGAGCTATATGGACAGCCTGCTGTGTGCTCTCTTTGCCACTTCCTGTAGGGATTGAGGATGTCCCACAAGTAAGGATGAATCCGTGGACTGGATACACCAATGTAAGAGAAATATTGTATAGTTATGACATACAACATATGCCTAAAAGAGCATTAATTAATAACTAAAATATCCAGTAAGATGGATCTGTCCTTAAGAACTATCTGCTTTAAAGGGACAGTCAAGTCCAAAAAAAACTTTCATGATTCAAATAGGGCATGTAATTTTAAACAACTTTCCAATTTACTTTTATCACCAATTTTGCTTTGTTCTCTTGGTATTCTTAGTTGAAAGCTAAACCTGGGAGGTTCATATGCTAATTTCTTAGACCTTGAAGGCCGCCTCTAATCTAAATAAATTTTGATAGTTTTTCACCACTAGAGGGCATTAGTTCACGTGTTTCATATAGATAACATTGAGCTCATGCACGTGAATTTACCATGGAGTCAGCTCTGATTGGCTAAAATCCAAGTCTGTCAAAAGAACTGAAATAAGGGGGCAGTCTGCAGAGGCTTAGATACAAGGTAATTATAGAGGTAAAACGTGTATAATTATAACTGTGTTGGTTTTGCAAAAACCGGGAATTGGTAATTAAGGGTTTATCAATCTTTTAAAACAACAAAAATTCTGGTGTTGACTGTCCCCTTTAAGAGCTTTGAAGCCAAAATTTCATGTTAAGATATGGCTTATTATAATTTCCAAAGTGTTATATTTATAGTTGCAGATGACATTTGGTTGCTTCATTGTTAATTGTTAGTTTCTAACGCAAATACCGTTGTTACACTCAACATTTTGAAGAAATATTTATTTATGAATACATAGAACACATTCTTGTATGTGCAGAACATTGGAATGTGAAATATTCATATTTTCATATCGGGTCAGCGCAAATGAGATTATACAATCGTGTTTTGTGCGAGAGTTGGGGTGTTAGTTTTTGCTTAATTCCTTATTTAGGGCCAGATTACAAGTGGAGCACTAACATTTACGCAAGTGATAAGGGGTTTATCGCAGGTGTTTTCACGCCATTGGGTTTTTCGCTTGTACTACAAATTGAAAGTAAACGCGATTGCTTATGCGCAATTTAAGTTAACAAGCATCAGGATAGCGCATCCTCAGAGCTCTGGTTAACTGTTACACAAAACAAAAAATGGTCACAAAAAACATCAAGACTAGCCCCTGATGACCCTGTTTCCGCGCTGAGCCTTCAGGGCTCGCCGAAACAGCAGTTATGAAGCAGCGGTCTTAAGACTGCTGCTCCTTAATGGTCCGCTGCCTCTGAGGCTGCGGACATCAATCCGCCGATCCTATACGATCGGGTTGATTGACACCCCCTGCTAGTGGCCGATTGGCCGCAAATCTACAGGGGGCAGCATTGCACAAGCAGTTCACCAAAACTGCTTGTGCAATGTTAAATGCCGACAGCGTATGCTGTCAGCATTCAGCGATGTTCTGTCAGACATGATCCACTAAGCGGATCATGTTTGGACAGACATGTGATAAATCGGACCCTTACACCCTTACACTCATATTGACACTATCTAATAAAAATTATTCAAAAACAATATTGCAAAAAAAATTTTATGAGGGCTCAAAGATCTTAGGTCTCAGGTGTTTGAAAAAAAACAGGCAAAGAGCTTAACATTGATATACATAATACATATACATCTCTAAAGATGTATATATATATATATATTTTTTTATGTGTGTGTATATACTATATATTTTTTTTTATGTAGTTACAGAAATATATACACTTATAAACACAATAAATACATATGTATACATATAAAGACATACGTATGCATTGGAAACCCTTTGTAGTTAAGTAGATGAAAACATGTAAAATCACTATTTCAGCAAATTCATATTTTAATAAGTGTTATATTATTTATTTTACTGTATTATTTTATATTCGCAGTGCTCTGCACATACCAGAATGTGTTCTATGTATTTTTTTCATATGTATATACTGTTTTATCTATACTTAATCTATACCTATATATAATCATGTATAATATTATATATATATATATATAAATATATATACTATATATATATATATATATATAGACATAAATATATATTGTACCAAAATAACATCAGATATATGTAGAAATATGTATTTATGAATAAATACAATATATTCTGCTATTTAAAGAACATTGTAATGTGAAATACTCATATTATCATGTCGGCTAGCGCACTTGAGAATATGCAATTGTGTTTGAGAGTAAGGGGGGTAGTTATCAAGCCGTCAACCTCAAATACGCTGGAATTCCGCAGCGTATTTGTGGCCGAGGCCTGATTCGCCTTAGTTATCAAAGGCTAGAGACCGGCAAAAGTTGATTTTGTGACGTAGCTTCGATCCGCCGGACTCAGTCCGACACAGATCGATTCTTACGTCACTCCAGATGTTCCGCCACACAAGTGCGGCACAATCTGACTACTTTTGCTAGTTATCAAATGACTAGCAGGTACGCTCGGCACTTTTCCGGCCCAGCGTACCTGGTTTTCAAACCGCCGCCCTGGAGGCGGCGGATCCCATAGGAATCAATGGGAATCTGACCATAGCGAAAGTACAAGTTCGCTGCTGCCAGGCATCCCATTGATTCCTATCGGAGATGTCTACACCTAACACCCTAACACGTACCCCGAGTCTAAACACCGCTAATCTGCCCCCCCCTACACCGCCGCAACTAAATAAATATATTAGCCCCTAAACCGCCGATCCCGGAGCCCACCGCCACTATAATAAACATGTTAACCCCTAAACAGCCGCTCCCGGAGCCCACTGCAAGCTACTCTATACATATTAACCCCTAAACCGCCGCTCCCGGAGCCCACCGCAAGCTACTCTATACATATTAACCCCTAAACCACCGCTCCCGGAGCCCACCGCAAGCTACTCTATACATATTAACCCCTAAACCGCCGCTCCCGGACACCGCCGCAACCTACATTATACCTAGTAACCCCTATCCTGCCCCCCCTATACCGCCGCCCTCTATAATAAAGTTATTAACCCCTAATCTGCCCCCCCTACACCGTCGCCACCTATAATACATTTATTAACCCCTATCCTGCCCCCCCTACACCGCCGCCACTGTAATAAAATGATTAACCCCTAAACCTAAGTCTAACACTAACCCTAACACCCCCCTAACTTAAATATGAATTAAATAAATCTAAATAATATTTCTATAATTAACTAAATGAATCCTATTTAAAACTAAATACTTACCTTTAAAATAAACCCTAATATAGCTACAATATAAATAATAATTATATTGTAGCTATTTTAGGATTTATTTTTATTTTACAGGCAAATTTCAATTTATTTTAACTAGGTACAATAGCTATTAAATAGTTATTAACTATTTAATAGCTTACCTAGCTAAAATAAAGAGAAATTTACCTGTAAAATAAATCCTAACCTAAGTTACAATTACACCTAACACTACACTATACTTTAATAAATTATTCCTATTTAAAACTAAATACTTACCTGTAAAATAAACCCTAAGATAGCTACAATGTAATTAATAATTACATTGTAGCTATTTTAGGATTTATATTTATTTTACAGGTAACTTTGTATTTATTTTAGCTAGTTAGAATAGTTATTAAATAGTTATTAACTATTTAATAACTACCTAGCTAAAAGAAATACAAAATTACCTGTAAAATAAATCCTAACCTAAGTTACAATTAAACCTAACACTACACTAACATAAATTAATTAAATAAATTAACTACAAATAACTACAATTAAATACAATTACATAAACTAACTAAAGTACAAAAAATAAAAAAGCTAAGTACAAAAAATAAAAAAAACATAAGTTACAAACATTTAAAAAATATTACAAACAATTTAAGCTAATTACACCTAATCTAAGCCCCCTAATAAAATAACAAAGCCCCCAAAATAAAAAAATTCCTACCCTATTCTACATTAAAAAAGTTCAAAGCTCTTTTACCTTACCAGCCCTTAAAAGGGCCTTTTGTGGGGCATTGCCCCAAAGAAAAACTGCTCTTTTGCCTGTAAAATAAAAATACAACCCCCCCCCCAACATTAAAACCCACCACCCACATACCCCTAATCTAACACCAACCCCCCTTAAAATAACCTAACACTAATTACCCTGAAGATCATCCTTGAGTCGTCTTCACCGATGGAACTGAAGAGGAGATCCGGAGCGCCAGAAGTGATCCTCCAAGGGACGCTGAAGAAGTCTTCCATCCGATGAAGTGATCCTCCAGGCGGGCGCTGAAGAAGTCTTCCATCCGGGCCGATGTCATCTTCCAAGCGGCGCTGAAGATCATCTTCCATCCGGGCGATGTCATCTTCCAAGCGGGGTCTTCAATCTTCTTGCTTCAGGATCCATCTTCATCCCGCCGACGCGGAACATCCCTCTTCCCCGACGGACTAACGACGAATGAAGGCTCCTTTAAGGGACGTCATCCAAGATGGCGTCCCTTCAATTCCGATTGGCTGATAGATTCTATCAGCCCAATCGGAATTAAGGTAGGAAAAATCTGATTGGCTGATTGAATCAGCCAATCAGATTGAGATCGCATTCTATTGGCTGATATTTTTTGTACTTTAGTTAGTTTATGTAATTGTATTTAAATGTAGTTATTTATAGTTAATTTATTTAATTAATTTAATGATAGTGTAGTGTTAGGTTTAATTGTAACTTAGGTTAGGATTTATTTGCCTGTAAAATAAAAATAAATCCTAAGATAGCTACAATATAATTATTATTTATATTGTAGCTATATTAGGGTTTATTTTATAGGTAAGTATTAGTTTTAAATAGGATTAATTTATTTAATAATAGAAATATTATTTAGATTTATTTAATTAATATTTAAATTAGGGGGGTGTTAGGGTTAGTGTTTGACTTAGGTTTAGGGGTTAATAAATTTATTACAGTGGCGGCGGTGTAGTGGGGGGCAGGATAGGGGTTAATAAATGTATTATAGGTGGCGACGGTGTAGGGGGGGGCAGATTAGGTGTTAATAAATTTAATATAGGTTGCGGCAGGGTCCGGGAGCGGCGGTTTTAGGGTTAAACTATTTTATTTAGTTGCGGCGAGGTGCGGGATCAGCATGGATAGGGGTTAATAACTTTATTATAGAGGGCGGCGGTATAGGGGGGGCAGGACAGGGGTTAGTATGGTATAATGTAGGTTGCGGCGGTGTCCGGGAGCGGCGGTTTAGGGGTTATAAATATATAAGTGTTGCAGCAGGGTCTAGGAGCGGCGGTTTAGAGGTTAATAAATTTATATAGTGTTGCGGCGGCGGGTCTAGGAGCGGCGGTTTAGGGGTTAGTAACTTTATTTAGTTGCGGGAGGCTCCGGGGGCGCGGTATAGGGTGTAGAACAGTGTAGTTTACTGTGAGTGCTTAGTGACAGGCTAGGCAATAAAGCTGTCAAAAAGCTGAAGAGCAGCGAGATCGGATGAGTGATAACTCTCACAGTCCTCTGCTCATCGCCCCGTACTTGGTGCGCGGCTTTTGACAGATTTATTGATAACATAGCGTATTTTTCAGGTCCGCGGCGGCGAAGGTAGAAAGTTGACACGTTGATAACTACCCCCCCTCAGTAGGGGTGTCAAGTGTAAGGTTATCTTTTTACGAGTGTCGGGTTAGCGCATGAGTGATAACTTTTCTACTTTCAACTTGTAATACCAGCGCAACACGATGCACGGAAAAAGCTGAGTGGGAGCGTTAAATAGCGCTCTACTTGTAATCTGGTCTCATAATTAGAAGGATGAAGGAAGAAGTTATTATGCTTCCTGAATGATTAAAATGCCTTATGTTTTTTTGCTTTACCTAACAAGTTTTTTTAATAATTTAAATTAAAGTTTACATTTAGGAAACAGTGCTGCTGTTCCATTTTGTATTTTTTTAAAGTTTAAACAAATCAAGATACAAGAAGATGTAGCTATTTAACTCTGCTATCATTACACAAAGCATGACATAGATCTAAGAATTACCATCTATCCTATTTGGACAGTTACAGATTTTGGGCTAGATTGCCAGTGGTGCACTAACTGTTGTGCGCAAGCGATAAGGGGTATATCGGCTGTCTTTGCATGCGTTGTAAGTACCTTGCCATATTACAAGTTGAAAGCAAACGCAATCGCTTGAGCGCAATTGAAATAACCGCACATCTGGATAGGGCAACTCAATCCGCCTGATCCTGTGATTCGTAGTATGGTCTAGATAACAAGTGGCACGCTATTTAGTGCTTTAGAAAAGCATACCAAGGTAGGCTCAGGATCAGCAATGCATTGCTAATAGCTAGTTGGTTCAGCTTAGCTACCGTGTGAAAGAACATGTGATAAGCATTTAAAAAGTGTGGGTGGGGGACTTAAAGAGAACAGTAACACCTTGTAATAACAAGACTTTTCTGCTTTGTTTCTACTTGTTTTATGTCCCTTTAAGGATGATGTCACATAGTCATCATCTGCACTAAACCTTCCAACAGTCCTATTTGAGAGGGACAGTCCCTGTTCTTGAGCTCTGTCCCCACCAGAAACACCCACAACCCCGCCTACTAAGCACACATGATCCCTCACCTCTCAATAAAGCTCCACCCACAAAATGGTGTCTGGTTTCTATTAACCTCCTGTGTCCCTCATTCTCAGCCACAAATGTTGGGAGGTACATTGTGTGGGTTAAAGTCCTCTAAAACATTAGTGTTTTCTAGAGAAATATTAGTAAGACTACGTAATTTATGTACTACTCATTCCCCAGCTGTATTTAACCTTCTCAAAAGTATGGGACACCATGTGATCTAATCACCTCAGTTGTTAGCCTGAAGCACTAACAAGAGTAAGATTTCCTAGTGGTTTTTGTAACTGTAGCATTTTCATTTTTAAATGGATCTGCTAAATTTTAGACTCAATAGAAGTAAAATCTCCAGCAAAATAAATAAGGCAAAAACTGTGCAAGCTTTCCCACATAACACTGCCAATGTAAATTATTATGACCATTGACCTGCAGCGACTCAGCTATTCTAAACTCCTACTCTAATATGACTGAAATTATGGTATGGAAAAAACCACAAATTTAGGAATAAATGAAGAACGCTGATTTGTATTTACTTTAATCATTGTGTGGGTGACCTTGGTATACGAGAGCTAAGATATCGCTGCTAAAGTAGGTGCAATAAGATCTTTTTTTTTATCTAGTAGTAGTATCTTTCAATGAAATGATAACACTATTCTATATTCAATACAGGAAAAACAAGTTAAAATATCTTTCAAGAGTTGGTTACTGTGATCTAAATGCACACAGTCTTTTTTATTCACTTTTAACTACAATAATAACCTATATTCTACTTTGTTTAGAAGGGAGGAGGAAGTATCTGAATTTCTTACTTTCCACTGCCCTACAGGAAACCCTCTAAAGCCTAAACCATTGATGGGTAACTTCCTAACACATGGGAGAGGCAGGTTATTACTAATAAGGCCTTAAAGGGAGAGTAAATGTAAACAATATGCGCAGAATTATGTAACATTACCCTAGCGACACCTTAAAAAAACAAAAGTGATTAAGAGATTTACCCCCCTCAACGGTATACTTACCTTTCCATTCCTGAATGTAGTGCTCTTTCGTGCTGTGTAAAGCTGGGAGTGCGCTACATTCAGTTCTATGCCACAATCGGGTGAGCTGTGATTGCACAGCAAACCCGTGAGGCCCTTTGTGAAAAAGAAAAAAAATCAGAGGCTGGCAAGGAAAGGGAGGTAAGTATACATTTTGGGGGGTAAAATATCTTAATCTCTTTTGTTTTTTAAGGTAATGCTAGTACATAGTGCAGAATTATGTAACATTATTTTTTACGTTTAATGTCCCTTTGAGGATGCATATAAAGTTATGAAAATTCAGTTCGCGTCGCCGGTCTTCAGTTCCGCTGTCCTGGATGAAGAAAGAAGAGGTCCCCGCTTGGAAGAAGATGTCGGCTGCTTGGAAGAAGACTTCACCGCATGGAAGAGGACCTTCTCCGCCGGACTTCAGAACCTGTGAGTATCTATTTTGAGCTTTAGTGTTAGTTTTTTTTTATTTAAATTATTATTTGTTTTTATTTTTTTTTAGATTAGGGATAGGCAGCAAAAGAGCTGAATGCCCCTTTCAGGGTAATGGATTAGTTTATGGTTTTTTTAGTGTTAGGTTTTTTATTTAGGGGGGTTTGGTGAGTGGGGGGTTTTACTGTTAGGGGTCTTAGTAAGTTTATTCTTAAAACTTAGGGCAATTCCCTACAAAAAGCCCTTTTAAGGGCTATTGGTAGTTTATCATTAGATTAAGGGTGTTTTTATTTTGGGGGGCTTTTATTTTCATACGGGTAGAAGTACGAGTTTTGTCGGTAAGGCTGTGCGGTGCTAACGAGCAGTTTCTGCTCACCTAACAGACAACGCTGGTATTACGTTTTTTTTTAAACCAGGCGTTATCCGCAGAAAAGTGAGTGGAGAGCAAAATTTTGCTCAACATCTCACCTCAATACCAGCATTGCTTACAGTAGCGGTGAGCTGGAAAAACGTGCTCATGCACGATTTCCCCATAGGAATCAATGGGGCAGAGCTGGCTTGAAAAAAAAAACCTAACACCTGCAAAAAAGCAGTGTTCAGCTCTAACGCAGCCCCATTGATTCCTATGGGGAAATACATTTATGTCTACAACTAACACCATAACATGAACCCCGAGTCTAAACACCCCTAATCTTACACTTATTAACCCCTAATCTGCCGCCCCAACATCGCCGCCAACTGCATTATATTATTAAACTCCCTAATTTGCCGTTCCGGACACCGCCGCCATCCTACATTATAGTTATGATACCCCTAATCTGCTGCCCCCAACATCGCCGACACCTACATTATATTTATTAACCCCTAATCTGCCGCCCCCAAATGTCGCTGCAACACCTAACTACAATTATTAACCCCTAATCTCCGCCCCAACGTCGCCGGCCACTATATTAAAGTTATTACCCCTAAACCTAAGTCTAACCTAACCCTACACCCCCCTAACTTAAATATAATTAAAAATAAATCTAAATAAATATTACTATAATTAACTAAATTATTCCTATTTAAGACTATATACTTACCTATAAAATAAACCCTAAGCTAGCTACAATATAACTAATAGTTACATTGTATCTAGCTTAGGGTTTATTTTTATTTTACAGGCAACTTTGTATTTATTTTAACTAGGTACAATAGTTATTAAATAGTTAAAATAAATACAAACTTACTGTAAAATAAAACCTAACATAAGTTACAATTACACCTAACACTACAATTTAATTAAATTAATTCCCTAAACTAACTACAATTAATTACAATTAAATTACAATTATCTAAATTCCGACAAAAACAAACACTAAATTACAGAATAAAATAAAAATAATTACAAGTTTTTTAAACTATTACACCTAAATCTAATCCCCAGAATAAAATAAAAAAGCCTCCAAAATAAAAAAGCCTACCCTACACTAAATTACAAATAGCCCTTAAAAGGGCTTTTTGCGGGGCATTGCCCCAAAGTAATCAGCTCTTTACCTGTAAAAAAAAAAATACAATACTCCCCCAACATTAAAACCCACCACCACACACCCAACCCTACTCTAAAACCCACCAATCCCCGCTTAATAAAAACCTAACACTAATCCTTGAAGATCACCCCTACCTTGAGAAGTCTTAACCAACTGGGCCGAAGTCCTCAACGAAGCCGGCGAAG
Organism: Bombina bombina; assembly: GCF_027579735.1. NCBI lineage: Eukaryota > Metazoa > Chordata > Amphibia > Anura > Bombinatoridae > Bombina > Bombina bombina. Next base: position 1,177,175,028 of record NC_069501.1, on the reverse strand, counting down.
TGGTCCTCCAGACGGGCAGAAGTCTTCATCCAGATGGCATCTTCTATCTTCATCCATCCGGAGCGGAGCGGGTCCATCTTCAAGACATCCGCAGCGGAGAATCCTCTTCTGTCTTCATCCGACGACTAAATGACGGTATCTTTAAGTGATGTCATCCAAGATGGCGTCCCTTCAATTCCTATTGGCTGATAGAATCAGCCATCGGATTAAGGTAGAAAAATCCTATTGCTGATGCAATCAGCCATAGGATTGAAGTTCATCCTATTGGCTGATCCAATCAGCCAATAGGATTGAGCTTGCATTCTATTGGCTGATTGGAACAGCCAATAAAATGCGAGCTCAATCCTATTGGCTACAGCGTTAGCCATAAAACTCTTAACTACTGAACTTTCAAATGCGGTATCAGTCTTGACAGGAGAGGCTGTACCGCTCACTTTTAGGATGACTCGTAATACCGGCGTTATGAAAATCCCATTGAAAAAATAGGATACGCAATTGACGTAAGTGGATTTGCGGTATTTTCGAGTCGCGCCAAAAAAGTGAGCAGTACGCCTTGTACCTGCAAGACTTTTAATACCAGCGGTACGTTAAAAATTAGCGTTGGGACCTCTCAACGCTGCTTTTTAACCCTAATGCAAGAACCGTAATCTAGACGATAGGGGATTAGGTTTTACTTTCGTAAACTTTGGTAACTTGGTTTTTTTATGTTCTGTTATGTTAGCTTTTTTTATTTTTTGTAAATTTAGTACTTTTTAGTTAGGTAATTTGTGTTAATTTTAGGGGGTGTTAGGTTCGGGGTGTTTAGGTTAGGGGGCTTAGTAATTTAATTAGTTATTTGCATTGTGGGTTTTGGCGATTTAAGGGGTTAATAGGTTAATTAGGTTTATTGCGATGTGGCGGGTTTTCGGTTTAGGGGTTAATTAGGTTTGTTGCGATGTGGGGGTTTTGCAGTTTAGGGATTAATAGGGTAAATAGGTTTATTGTGATGTGAGTTTTTTGCGTTTTAGGAGTTAATAGGTTAATTATGTTTATTGCGATGTGGGGGTTTTGCGGTTTAGGGGTTAATAGGGCAATTAGGTTTATTGCGATGTGAGGGTTTTGCGGTTTAGGGGTTAATAGGGTAATTAGGTTTATTGTGGTATGTGGTTTTTCTTTTTTTTTGTGTAATGCTCCGTTTGCCTTTGCTGCATCCCGGTGGATTCAGAAAATGTCAGGGTGGTGAAAAAATCCACCTTCGGTGGATCCTTTCACCACCCTGACATTTTCGGAATCCACTCTATTGGCTGCCTCGCGCTGCCAACATTCCATTGAGGATGCGTGCGCAACTGCCGACGGCGACAGACATTACAAACGCAATTATAGTATAGATGTGTCTGCATATTGTGGCATCTGAATCTCATGCACTAATCTAAATAAGGTATCTGACATCTATGAATCTCCTGCTATTTATTATGTGAATTAATAAATAATACAATATGAATATTTTTTTTAATACTGTGTACAATTTATATTTAGGGTCCGTTATTGCCTAGTTAACAAGCAAAGCACTATTAGTGCTATTGTGCGTTAGAAGCACTTTTGATTGCTCTTGAGCAACGCTTTATTTTATTTTTATCTCTCAAGCTATAGTCTGGACGTGCTAACATCTGCATACTGGATAGCACAGATGCGTTAATGAGGGGGTGCCCAGTAAAATTTGTGCCAGATATCGCTGGTCACTAGCTGGTGGTGCACAACAATAGAGTTCTTCATGTAGTCCTGTGCCATACTATTAATAATAATGGGTTATTTCAAGTGTTAAAAAGTTCTACCTCTTTCAGTGGCATTTTGAGATGTGTTTGAGCGCAACATTTAACTCACTACTTGTAATACAAGTGCAGTGAACGAACTAATAGTGCACCCTGTGCTATCCATTAAAGATAAAGGACACACTAAAAATGTTTTGGCTGTGTTAAGATACTTTGGTTACAATATTTCGCCATCTACTTGTAATACCAGATTGTGTATTACTCTTTGTGCAAGAGGGAGCAAAAGTTAACGCCCCCTGCTCTATTGAGCTCCCCTTGTAATGTAGCCCAATAAAGGCACTTTTGCCTTTGTGGTCCTCTTTCTCAAAAAAAAAAAAAAAAACAGCCTGTGAGGGAAGAGACACCCCACCCCGGAGTTTTAGGACTTGAGGAGGGGTATTATAAGTAATTACACACAGCTCACCACTTGTAATATGAGCAATGATAATAGCGCACCATGCAAAGCAAATTTGTGTGTGTGTATAGTGGAGGTGAAGGGGTTTAAACTGCAAACTCTAGTTATACCATGAAAATTAAATTTTGACTTTAAAGAGACAATCAAGTCAAAATGAAACTTTCATGATTCGGATAGGGTATGCAATTTTAAACAACTTTACAATTTACTTTAATCATCACATTTGCTTTGTTCTCTTGGTATTCTTTGTTGAATGTTAAACTTAGGTAGGTTTAGACTGATTTCTAAGACACAACAATAACATTGTGCTCACTCCCATGGAGTTATTTATGAGCCAGCACTGATTGGCTAAAATGCGTGTCTGTCAAAAGAACTGAAATAAGGGAGCGTCTGCAGAAGCTTAGATACAAGGTAATCACAGAGGTAAAAAGTGTATTAATATAAGTGTTGGTTATGCAAAACTGGGAAATGGGTAATAAAGGAATTATCTTTTTAAACAATACAATTTTTGAAGTAGACTGTCCCTTTAATGTTCCTTTAAGCTATCAATATGAAAGTCTGTTGGTTATAAAAGTTGAGAATCTTACTAAAAATGCATGTAACTTTTTTTTTTAAAGAATACTTTCATTAGCACGTAAGCTTAGAATCCACCTATGCAACACTTCTACACAAAAGTCATAATGGGCATAATTTTCTATCACTTTATCCTTATGTCATAGTTCTATGGAATATTTTCCATAAATAAACGGCAACAAGAATAACAAAAATAATAAACGATGTATGTATTATTCTAGGTATAATTCAATCTATTAAATTGCAAATCTTGCACACACTACACTTAAGTGCTTCTACAGTCTCAAAGTCACTTTTCTGTGTCTCTTTATTTAACGATAGTCTATATATAACTAATCTCACTTCACCTTACCTGTTGCTGGTTGTACTGCAGGATAATGAGAGTCGCTGAAATTTGTTGCATTTTCTGACCAATAATCTTTTGCTGAAATGCTGCTTGTCTTTGTAGTGGCTGGCTGGATAATGATTGCTCTGTTGTGCTGGTTCATGCTGTTGTTGAACAGTTGCTGAGGCTTGTTGCTGCTGTTGTGTGTATTGCAACAGTGGTTTAGAAGACGCTTGTTGGGTTTGCGTTATTGGAATTAAAATGAAACAAAGACTTAGTACTGCTAGGATGATTATCTAAGGTTTGAATGATTGTGTTTACTGAATTTTTGCAAGGATCATTGGGTTTTGGGTTGGGTTGTCACCTCCAGATGGTTTTTTCTGAGAGCCAGCGTTAGGTTTGTAGAGGTAGTTACTAGTTACTTTTGGTTGACTTCCATTTACAGGTCCAGTTGTACTGTGAGGACTTAATTGCTCGCTGCCTAAAAGGGCTTGGAACTTTCTCATGACCAAATGGTCCTGTTAAAGGCCTTGTAGGTGACATATTGGGCCAACTAGAAGACTGTATCTGTTTGTTGCTGCAAACGTAATGAATGGTGTTGTCTGTTAGCTGCAATTTGTTTTAACTGTTGGGCATGAGACAGTTCCTGCCAACTGCTCAAAGTTCTATTTACACCAGAAGAGACCTGCGTTTGAGACTGGTATATTGTAGTATTAGATGAAAGGCCATTAGACATTGAATAAGGTGGTCCTGTAGAAGAAGGTCTCATAAGTGGAGAACCAACACGTGTAGAATTGATGCTTTGTGGATATTCACTTTTAATGACTATTTTATCCATGGATAAAGATGTAGACATATTCCTCTGGTTTTGTTGACAAATGTCTATGTTGAAAGAGTCATCTTGTTTTATTGTTATATTTATCATGTTTTTGCAATTCAGAATCAGTCATGGGTGGAACTGAGATGTAAGTGAGTTCATTAAACAGTTCTTGAAGATCAGGGTCCATGAGTTGCTCACCAAAATCATCCACATATTTGACCATGTTCTCATAAGATTGTGGACCATCTAAGTGATTACTACATGACATATTTTCACCAGGCTCCTTCTTGATATCTTTTAAATTAAATTAAACAAGTCATTGGCATCACAATTACTATTGTTTATTGGATTGTTATTCTTTGGGTGTAATCCTTGATCAACGGACATGGCTGCAGGACCAGTTTGTGGTAGACCGTCAATAGTATGAAAAATATTCTGTCCCAATGGTATCCTCTCATTTGCTCTCAACTTCTTAAAATCAAGAAAAGAATGTTCAGATATACCATTAGACATCTTATTGTGTCCAGGAGGTACATTTACAACCACTTCCTCTTCAAGGAACCCTGAAGCTGTAAAAACAAAAGAATTTTAAATTAGAATCTCTAAACTGACAGCATATTTTTCAGAATATTCTCACCTTTTCATATATGAAATTATATATAAATTGTAACTCTTACTATATATAGCAATTTATTACTTACAAGTTTGGTAATGCTACTATACCTTAAAGCTTAAACGCCATAGAAGAGAACCAGGTTAGAATTTGATGCATTAAAAGCATTATATACAATTTAGACATTTTCTCTATGAAAGAAGTTTAAATTAAAACTGTTTTATATTGATATAGACACTAGTGTAATGTGTTATTTCAGTGTCACTTACTTGCACATTAGCTAATAAGAACTCTACAGATCTGTTTGTGGAAATGAACCAACAAGCTTAAAAGTAAAATGTTTTTGTCAGATAAGCATCTTCCTTATTTTATCTGTAATACATTTTTTAAAGTACCCTCTTTAAGATGCAAGAATGAAAGAAATTTCAGATATAAGAATAACACTGTTAAATTCAGTAAGAGGTCTCCTCAGGCACTCCTGCCTCACCAGCATCTACCGTTACACCAGTTTTTTATTATTCTACACAGCAGATTTACTAACAAATGCAAAGATAAGTGAGCTTGTGTTAATCAGCTGTATAGAATGGCCTGCAATAGTAGTGTGCCATTATGAGCACCACCATCTGTGGGTGGTCCTCACCTCAAATGTTGCCATTGGGTTATGCCATCTGGTTGCACTGAGCTTTTCTGTTTTGTAGTGCTATTTAAAGAGATTATGCAGAGTTTTCTTTGCCTGAGTATTGTAGTCGTCTGTGATAGAGTTTCCTTTGTTTGCTACTTTCTGCCGCTGACCATGCCAACTGTCAACCCATATGTAAGCCGCTCTCCTGAATCTTACCTGCTGTGGAATGTGACTGTGCATTTGTCTCGCTCATGTGTATCAGCCTGCTCTCACAGACCTGACCTACTCTCTGAACCTGACCTTGCAACTGTCTAGCCCTGGTGTCTCAGACTGCTCTCCTAAATCTGAACTAATGCCTGAACTCCACCCTGAAACTGTCTTTTGTGCATGATTTGACCTGGCTGTCTACATTTACATTCAGTCTCTAGTTACTTCTATTGTTGCTGGTGGGTCAAGTCCTGACATATATCCAGGGGCTTTGGTTGGTCTATTATTTCCATTTACAGTACCCACCCACAGTACAAAGGTCCAAGAAAAACTGCTGTAGCTATAGAGGCAAGTGAGGCCTGAGATGCAGGAGATGAGAAACATAGTAAATCTGTTTAACATTTAGGAGTCAGTAAGAATATTTAGGAGACAGACAGGGATATACGAGAATAATCCCAAAAGTTAGGAGCCAGTTACTGGATTTGTTGAGCCCTGACTTAGTGAAATTAAGTTTATAGGTCAATCTTTAGTTTTAGTATTCAGTGTTTTATAGTAACTAATGTAACTGCAGCTAAATTATATACAAATACATTTGAACTAAATAATTGGAAATCATAGAACAAATGTCATATTTTTCATCAAATGTAGAAAATAATATGATAAATTTAACTTTTGATCAAATTGATTATATTTTTAATTTAGCATAGCATTTATTGAAAATAATTTGAAAACAATATCAAATTATAAAAAAAAAATAAGAAATCATCATAACAGGTACATTAAATAGTATAGGAAGGAATTATTAAGTACCATTCTATAAATCTGGAACTCAGTATTCCAGTCTTTGAACACTTCTTTCTTTAACAATATTTACAAATTAGCTATACAGATGAATATATTATAGACGAGACTGAAAAGTTTTCAAGGGAAAGTAAAGTCAAAATGAAAATGTATAAACATTTCAAAAGGAATAGAATTCAGGCCAAAGTTAGTTACCACATTTTCTATTTATATTAGTAAAATAAGTAAGTAAGCATTTTACATTGTAAGATGGCTTACTGAAAGAATAAAACAGATTCTTTCTCTATTTTATACAATTGTCTTTGTTATGGATTTAAACACTGCTCTTCTCTACATGCATTGCGAACATGTTATGCTGCTCTAATGAGCAATGGACTGAAACCACACCCCCACGGAACTTTCCCTCAAAATCGGTCAGAGTAAACTAAGTTTTGCATTTTTTAAAACATTTTAAACATCAAAATTGAATTCTAGTATGTAAAGAAATATTCAGTAAATATGTATTATTATTGTATCTTTTATTGTATCTTTTATAGTTAAAATGTCCCTCTATATTACTTTTATATACTTTTTTAATAAGAGTACTATAACAGCATTATGGCTACTAGTAACCAAAGTGATCACAGTGCCCTGTTTTTCTATTTTTTTTCTAAGCTAGAACACACTGTAAAGCCTTACAGATGAAACGCACAAAAACTGTCAGCATTTATTTCCGTGAGACCTGAAATAGTAATATGATACCAGCTTTGGGAAATGGAAAATTCTCTTAAATACCGTTATGATGAGAAAAGGATTTTAAAGATTTAAAGTGGTAAGTGTAATTAAGCTGATATGAAACAACATCAGATATTAGAGCCGTAAATCTACTCACAGCTATTTTAATGAATAGATTTAATGAAGTGAAGAGATATATTAGTGCATCATGATGGTAAAATTACTGCCATACACATATGCATTTATAGGTTGATGCTAGAGAAACTATTTTGCAAAACAGCAAGGCAGTTTAAGCAGGAGAAGTTTTAGTATAGCCATCAATCATATTCACCATTTAATGTCTAGCTGTTAAAGTGGACTATAATAGATTAACAGCCATTAAATGGCAAAATGTATTAAGTGCAATATGCAACATTTATTAAAGGGACGTGAAACTCAAAATTAATTATTCAGACAATGTGCATTAAACAAAAAACACAAAACAAAACAATAGAGTATTTGTTTCTATTATCAGAATGGTTGAAGAACATACCTAGGCAGACTCAGGTGCGAGCATCTGTCAGTGTTGGATCAAATTTTCTTAAAAATGATTATACACTTTGAGCACTAGGTGGCTGCAGTTTCTGTAACAATGTATAACATTGATACAAACATTGCTGACAAATATTTGCCATGTAGTGCTCCTATTAAAGAGTAAAATGTTCTCATCTTATACGGCGCAGTTTGCAACAACATTTGTAACAATGTTATACATTTAAGCAAACACTGCTGTCCTAAAGTGTAATGTATAACATTTTTAAAAACACTGCCGTGTCCCAGACTGCCTTGCCATGACCTTGACTACTCAGCTCTGTCTATGAAAAAAACTGTGAAACTGCCTCTATCTGTCATGGCTCTGGCCAAGGGTCTTACAGACATGGGGGCCCAAGATACTAGCAAATATAAGAATAGGAAAACTACCTTAAAACATGCCATGTACCTACTACACAAAACATAATATTTTTTTGTGTTTGAATTACTAATTAATTGACACCAAATACCAACTGCCATATTGCATCCTTTACCACACCACTTACCCTAGTAGGGCATCTTTGGATTAGTTTATCATTTCCTTTGCACCCAAAAATGTATCTTATATAATATTCCCAGGATACAGTCATAAATGACTGGAAAATTTAAGTGTGTGAGCATTGTTCCTCCCAGCGAGGACTGGATTTCTCTGAGGTTAGTGCTATTTCTAAGCCATATCTCCAGCTGTTTTCAAACATGGCTTACATTATAGGGTGAATCCCAAAGGTTGGCCTTTGAAACCATCAAGATGCATGTGATGTGGATGATCAAACTGAAAACATTTTGGATACAAATGTATAAAACAGTGGCTGATGTAAACCCTTAAATGAACAGTAAAGTCAAAACTAAATTTTCATGATTCAGACAGACCAAGAAATTTTAATCAGCTTTCCAATTTTCTTCTATTATCAAATTTGCTTTGTTCTTATGTTATGCTTTGTTGAAAAGCATACTTAAGTAGGCTCAATAGCAAAGCAGTACTTGGAACTAGCTTGTGATTGGTGGCTGCACATACATGCCTCTTGTCCTTGACCATATATGCCTTTTGAGGTTTGCTCTTCAATAAATGAAACAGAGAAAAACAAAGTGATGTGAAATGTTTAAAATTGTATCCTCTGTCTGAATCATGAAAGTTTTATTTTGACTTAACTGTCCCTTTAATTTTGGCAAGAAAAATCATGAGAATCAGTTTCAACAGACAAGAACAGGCACGTAAGATCTCACTTGAAAATTTGAATTTGTAAGATCAGCAGCAATTATGCAGTAATTTTATTGTAATTAAACATAAAGATGCAAGTAATAATTTTATTTTTTTTGCCTGACCTGATCAAGATTCCCAAGACATCTGGTTTGAAGAACAATGAACTCTATCTGCACTGCCAAATTTATCAGTTTATTCCTTGCATTTCATTACAGCCCCTGAATGTTGATTAAAGGGACAGTATACCATCTAATTACTTTTTTTTACCAACTGCACAGTATAAAATGTATGAGAATTAGCTTTTTATGGTTTATTTGTGTATATTAAATAGCTGGTTTTGTGTTTTGAAGACACAACCTAATAAAATGTGTTGAACTTGTAAGTATAATCAGATCTCATTACTTTATCACATTGTGTACACATACATCTTATCTTATATCTGTCCATAAACCAAAGACCAATACTTGGAGAGAACAAAGGAAAATTAACATTTTATTACCTTATCACGTCTATACCCCACTGGGAGTGTAATTTATTCTGCTGGCTGTGTTTACACAACTTATCTATAGCTTGAACCTAAGGCCAGAACTTTCAGAATATGTGGGGATACCACAGGCTAGATCAACTTTTTCAAATGCCAATGTAAGGGTAAAGGAAATATTTGTAAACAATTTAATACAATTTTTGAGTAGACATGTTTCCTTGCTTCCCATTACAATTACCAAACAAAAGTAAATTGTCAAAAGCTGTCTCTAGCTATTGTCCTCAATTTACTGAAACTTCAGTTTCCTCCCGTTTCCTGATTGTCATATTTGCTTTCCTCTGAGTCACCTACACTTCAATTTACTTCAAATGCCACACTAATATTCCCTGTGTAATACGGAAAACTCATGTTATATCCTTCTTCTTGTGACTTTTATTAATTATCACTATTCAGCTGAGCTCAAGGAACTACACAAAAATCATATTTATTTTCTAATAACTTTATTAGGTACACCTTGCTAGTACCCAGTTTGGACCCCTTTTGCTTTCAGAAACTGACTTAATTCTTCGTGGCATAGATTCAACAAGGTGTTGGAAACATTTCTCAGAGATTTTGGTCCATATTAACATGATAGCATCACACAGTTGCTGCGGATTGGGTAGGCTGCACATCCATGATGCAAATCTCCTGTTCCACCACATCCAAAGGTGCTCTATTGGATTGAGATCTGGTGACTGTGGATGCCATTAGAGTACAGTGAGCCCATTGTCATGTTCAAGAAATCATCTTGAGATGATTTGAGCTTTGTGACATGGTGCATTATCCTGCTGGAAGTAGCCATCAGAAGATGGGTACACTGTAGTCATAATGGGATGAACATGGTCAGCAACAATACTCAGGTAGACCGTGGCATTTAAACAATGCTCAATTGGTAATAAGGGGCCCAAGGCAGGATGGATCCATGCTTTCATGTGTTTAAAGCCAAATTCTGACCCTACCATCTGAATGTCTCAGCTAAAATTGAGACTCATCATACCAGCAACGTTTTTCCAATCTTCTATTGTCCCAATTTTGGTGAGTCTGTGTGAATTATAGCCTCAGTTTCCTGTTCTTAGCTGACAGGAGGGGCACCCGGTGTGGTCTTCTGCTGCTGTAGCCCTTCTGCTTTAAGTTTCGACGTGTTGTGCATTCAGAGATAGTATTCTGCATACCTTGGTTGTAACGAGTGGTTATTTGAGTTACTGTTGCTTTTCTATCATCTTGAACCAGTCTGTCCCATTCTCCTCTGATATCAACAAAGTATTTTCGTTTACACAACCTGCCGCTCACTGGATATTTTCACTTTTTAGGACCATTCTCTGTAAAACCCTAGAGATGGTTGTGCGTAAAAATCCCAGTAGATCAGTAGTTTTTGAAATACTCAGACCAGCCCATCTGGCAACATCCATGCCATGTTCAAAGTCACTTAAATTCCTTTTTCTGATGCTTGGTTTGAACTTGAACAAGTCGTCTTCACCATGTCTAGATGCCTAAATGCATTGGTGTTGCTGCCATGTGATTGGCTGACTAGCAATTTGTGTTACCAAGCAATGAACAGGTGTACCCATTAAAGTGGCTGGTAAGTGTATATTAAAGGGGACATGAAACCCATATTTTTTTTCTATAATGATTCAGATAGAGCATACAATTTTAGATAACTTTCCAATTTATTTCAGTTATCAAATATGTTTTGTTCTCTTTATATCCCTTGTTGAAAGTATACCTAGGTAGACTCAGACGCTGCTATTGGTGGCTGCACATATATACATCTTGCCATTGGTTTCAGTTGTAGAGTATTACAATGCTGCTCCTTCAACAAAGAATACCAAGAGAATAAAGAAAATTAGATAAAATAAGTAAATTGTAAAAGTTGTTTAAAATTGTATAATCTATCTGAATTGTGAAAGAACATTTTGGGTTTCATGTCCCTTTAAGTGATGGTGAATGAATGACACAGTTATTTTTAAAAGTTTTTATTAAAATAAAATGGATACTATATGGAATATAATAGAAATGGAATTGGTCTTAGCATAAAATAATAAAAAAACACAACAATTTCCCAGTAAAAGAAGATAAAAAACAATAATAAGCAAACATTAATTTCATGTTTTAAATTTCTTCAAAACTATCAAGGCTCTAAGTGTTTCAATTATCTCCTAGGTTTCTTGCAATGCTCAGGGCTCAATTTATCAAGCAGCTGCTTTGGAAGCGCATTATTTCAGGATCAACTGAAACGAAAGTTAAGAAGCAGTGGTTTTAAGACATAAAAAAAAAGATTAAAGGGACAGGAAACCACAAAATTCTCTTTCTTGATTTGATAGAACATACGATGTTAAACAACTTTCCAATTGACTTCCATTATCAAATTTGCTTCATTCTCTTGTTATCCTTTGCTGAAGGAACAGCATTGCATTACTGGTAGCAAGATGAATTAGCCAATCACAAGAGACAAATGTGTGCAGGTACCAATTAACAGCAGCTCCCACTAGTGAAGTATATGTGCGTATTCTTTTTCAACAAGGACTACCGCGAGAACAAAGTACATATGAAAATAGAAGTGAATTTAAAAGTGTCTTAAAATGACCTGCTCTATGAAAATCATGCACGTTTAGTTTTGACTTTCCTATACCTATATATTTATTTGTATTATGGAGGTTATTGCATGTGTGGTCTGATAAGTATATGCAGTGATTTCCCCAGGGTCTATTTAGCATGTGCACCCCCAATTCAACCTGGGCGCAGTATCTGGTGTCTTACCATCGCTATATCGATGACCAGTTTATGATTTGGTCAGGAAGTGAGGCACAATTATTAGAGTTTATGGAATATCTAAAAGATAACGAATTTAAAGTGGTTCTCACCTGGAAATATAGTAGGACCAATATGTAATTTCTAGATTTAGAAATTTACATTGAGGATAATACACTAAAAACCAAAAATTATTTTAAAAGTATTGATGTTACTAATTATATAAATCTAGATAGTTGTCACCAGAGACATTGGCTAACCAATATACCTAAAAGGTCAGTTTGTTCGATTGAGGCGTAATTGTAGGGATAAAGACAAATATCAGGAACAGTCTCAGATTTTAAAAGAACGTTTCCTGGAGAAAAAATATTCAGGCAAATTCTTGGATGACAAGATAGAGGAAGTGTTGAAATTTGATAGAAAGAATTGCTTCAATACAAAGGGTCGGTTAAGAATCATGATGAAGGATTAGCTATTATGCTTATATTCCAACATAGTACACAGAGTAAGGAATTAAGGGATATCATACAAAAACGATGGGGCATTCTCTCTCGTGATTCAGGGTTGTCAGGGTTTTTGGGGGATGGCCCGAATATTATGTTTAAAAAAGTTCCCAATTTAATATTACAACTTTCCAACAATCATATTAAACTAGATGATGAGCAGATAACAAAAAATTGGCTTCATCCATCACATATGGGCTTTAGAAGGTGTCAATTTTGCAATGCATGCAAACAAAAGAAACCAGCACCTAAAATTTGTAGCAAGTTCTATTCAAAAGATGGCAAAAGAAGTTATGATATAGATCAGTTTATCACATGTAACAGGAAAAATGTTGTTTACATGTTACGCTGTTCATGTGACCTGATTTATATAGGACGCACCTCTAGATTATTGAAAACCAGACTCAATGAACATATATACAATATTGAAAAAGGCTTCCCTAATCACACAGTGTCTGCCCATTTTGATAAGAAACATAACAGAAAAGTAAAAGATTTAGAATTCTTAGGTATTAGAAAGGTGGAACCCAATTGGAGAGGGGGAGACACTCAAAATACTTTGGGACATACAGGGAGTGCAGAATTATTAGGCAAATGAGTATTTTGACCACATCATCCTCTTTATGCATGTTGTCTTACGCCAAGCTGTATAGGCTAGAAAGCCTACTACCAATTAAGCATATTAGGTGATGTGCATCTCTGTAATGAGAAGGGGTGTGGTCTAATGACATCAACACCCTATATCAGGTGTGCATAATTATTAGGCAACTTCCTTGCTTTGGCAAAATGGGTCAAAAGAAGGACTTGACAGGCTCAGAAAAGTCAAAAATAGTGAGATATCTTGCAGAGGGGATGCAGCACTCTTAAAATTGCAAAGCTTCTAAAAGCGTGATCATCGAACAATCAAGCGTTTCATTCAAAATAGTCAACAGGGGTCGCAAGAAGCGTGTGGAAAAACCAAGGCGCAAAAGTAACTGCCCATGAACTGAGAAAAGTCAAGCGTGCAGCTGCCAAGATGCCACTTGCCACCAGTTTTGGGCCATATTTCAGAGCTGCAACATCACTGGAGTGCCCAAAAGAACAAGGTGTGCAATACTCAGAGACATGGCCAAGGTAAGAAAGGCTGAAAGACGACCACCACTGAACAAGACACACAAGCTGAAACGTCAAGACTGGGCCAAGAATATCTCAAGACTGATTTTTCTAAGGTTTTATGGACTGATGAAATGAGAGTGAGTCTTGATGGGCCAGATGGATGGGCCCGTGGCTGGATTGGTAAAGGGCAGAGAGCTCCAGTCCGGACTCAGATGCCAGCAAGGTGGAGGTGGAGTACTGGTTTGGGCTGGTATCATCAAAGATGAGCTTGTGGGGCCTTTTCGGGTTGAGGATGGAGTCAAGCTCAACTCCCAGTCCTACTGCCAGTTTCTGGAAGACACCTTCTTCAAGCAGTGGTACAGGAAGAAGTCTGCATCCTTCAAGAAAAACATGATTTTCATGCAGGACAATGCTCCATCACACGCGTCCAAGTACTCCACAGCGTGGCTGGCAAGAAAGGGTATAAAAGAAGAAAATCTAATGACATGGCCTCCTTGTTCACCTGATCTGAACCCCATTGAGAACCTGTGGTCCATCATCAAATGTGAGATTTACAAGCAGGGAAAACAGTACAACCTCTCTGAACAGGGTCTGGGAGGCTGTGGTTGCTGCAGCACTCAATGTTGATGGTGAACAGATCAAAACACTGACAGAATCCATGGATGGCAGGCTTTTGAGTGTCCTTGCAAAGAAAGGTGGCTATATTGGTCACTAGATTTGTTTTTGTTTTGTTTTTGAATGTCAGAAATGTATATTTGTGAATGTTGAGATGTTATATTGGTTTCACTGGTAAAAATAAATAATTGAAATGGGTATATATTTGTTTTTTGTTAAGTTGCCTAATAATTATGCACAGTAATAGTCACCTGCACACACAGATATCCCCCTAAAATAGCTATAACTAAAAACAAAACAAAAACTACTTACAAAACTATTCAGCTTTGATATTAATGAGTTTTTTGGGTTCATTGAGAACATGGTTGTTGTTCAATAATAAAATTAATCCTCAAAAATACAACTTGCCTAATAATTCTGCACTCCCTGTATGGAGATGAAATGGATCCATATTATGGATAATTTCATACCCAACGGTCTTAATAAGGATTTTGAGGTCCATCATTTCTTATAAACAATAACATTATAAAAATCTAAATATTTTTGGAGTTATTGGTCTGATAATTCTGGCTATGTCTAGTGCTATATAGGACATATACTTTCTGTGTTGAATATATATTTTCCTCTATGTTCAAGCATTTTGTGATAGGTTTTGCTGTTAAATAATGCTAATGTTTTATTTGAACAATCGGAATCTATATATGATATGTAACATTGATACTATGTTCATTTTGCAAATTAGATAATAGATTGTCAATTATTCATCCTTAACAATTGTCTCTATGTATCAGCGGTACATTCAGATCTGAAACATTTCTGTCACCAACACATTATTGTGACTTGCCCTTTTCCAACATGGCAGACCAAGCTTTGTATACTTCCAGTTTGATTACAAGTTGTTATATAAAGGACATTATGGACATGCGCACGTTATTCCTTGACAAAGCTGCAAAGCGAAACGTACGTTGAAACTTTTATCTCACCACTACCGCTCAATGTGCTTAGTGACGCCAGGGGTGGAGTAATACCTTGCCAATACAAGTTTGTGGCTGGTTAGCAGTTAAGTTTCTGCCTTCCACCCGCATTCATCTGTTGTATGTTTTACTCCAAACTGTGATAATCATTTTATTGTCGTTCAGATCCCTTTCAACAATGGTGTTCCCTTTGCATTTGTGACAATTTTTTAAGGTTTTAAATAAATAGTCTTTTAATTCTACAATCGTGTGAGATACTGTTTGCCTACCAGTATAATGGAGGTGTGCGCATTCCATTGAGCTTGTATTAGCTCCACCAAATGTGAGTAATTATTTGTCCATCTACTACAAGTGTTTCCAGTTGGTGTTACAGAATTACACTATGTTGTATCTTTTCTCTTCTCATCTCATTTGAGGATTATCTTGAAGACATCGGTCCCAGGAGATCCCTCTAGGAACGGCCATATCCTTCCATTTATCGATTGAACTTTTTCTTTAGTTCACACTTATATTATTTTTTAATATTAAATGTATTCATTGTTTGTTTCTTAAATCATCATATAATCAATTTATGTTAAATTATGCTATTAATTTGTGCTTTGGATAGCTTAATACAATTTTATTTTTACTTTTAGTAATATTTATAAATAAAAGAGAAAGATGTAATGTTGCAAGTATTACACTGTCCCCAAACTGGCTACTTCATAATGCCACCAGGGCATTAATGAGGTGGACACTTGGGCATTGGAAAGTTGATTAACATTGCATGTTCTATCTGAATCATGAAAGTTTAGTTTTGACTTTACTGTCCAATTGTTCCCAATCCCCTGCAATGCTATGTACACAAGAAGCTAAACAAATAGAATATTGTTTGGAGTGGAATAGATCTGCACAAGGACCTAAGTGTGAGGAGGGAGGGGCAAGCAATAAAAATAAAAGTAGAAATAATAATATCTATTTAAATATCTATTTAAATTATTATTATGGTATAAAAAAGTTCTCCTAACAATAAAGTACAGCTGAAAAGTTGATCAAATATAAATGATTCACCTATAAAACTGTAGATAGTTTACCTCCCAATAATTTCATAATTATCTATTTATTTCTACTGGTATATAACTAAATCGATCATTTTCTGATATAACTGGAGACATAATCTGAAAAGTTATTATTCTAAATAATTATTCTTAAAATAAAAACTTTATGCAGAAAACTGTTAATTAATCAAGTTTTACTGAGTAGTGATTTAAATCTGGGGGGGTGATTGGGTTAACAGTTTTTACAAAAATACATTAACTGTCACTTTTTTTGCTAATACCAAATGCAAACCAGTTCACCTACATTCCCTTTTTCTTGCCCTATCAATGAATTATATAATGAAACAACAATTTTATAATTGCCATGATACAACATTAAAGGCTTAAAAGAAACCATGGTTTGAACATCTAATGAATGTTCCTGCATGCCAACATAGTCTCTTCACTTTTTTATTAAAACAAATTAGGTTCCCGAAAATTAGAAGGTTTGTGATTTAAGTGCTTTAATTAGAAGTAAAGAGCACGTTACAGCGGTTGAGAATGAAACCATGGCTGAAAACCAAAGCTGAGTTTAGAACAAAAAATGCTTTCATTTTATTAGAATTTACTTGATGGACCAAGAATTTAATGGCACAAAAACAGAAAACATTTAGCTTTAAACTACTGCCTTTCATTGCAGAACTGAGGAAACTACAGTGGCTGCCCATAAAACAATCTGCATTATTAAGTTACTTTTGATTAACCACTGGGCCTAGTACAAATATTGTCCCCAGTATCTGCAAGATATGTTCTCCTACCATGCACCAAACAGAAATCTCCACTCAACACAGCTTCTATGCACCGTAGAAGATACTGGGCTAGATTACAAGTGGAGCATTAAAGTTAGCTTGCACCATATAGCAATATTGTGCCGCTAACTTGTGCACGTATTATAAGTTATTATAAGAAAGTAAACGCATTCGGTCGAGTGCAATATAATTTAACGTCTGTCGGGTTAGTGTGGGCTTTTTTTTATTTTGATAGGGCTATTAGATTAGGTGCAATTAGTTTAAAGATCTGTAATTTGTTTTTTATTTTCTGTAATTTAGTGTTTTTTTTTTTTTGTGATTTAGCTAATTTAATTTATGTAATTATAGTGTAGTGTTAGGTGTAATTGTAACATAGGTTAGGTTTTATTTTACAGGTAAATTTGTATTTATTTTAGCTAGGTAGTTATTAAATAGTTAATAACTATTTAATAACTATTGTACCTAGTTAAAATAAATACAAACTTGCCTGTAAAATAAAAATAAAGTCTAAGCTAGCTGCAATGTAACTATTAGTTATATTGTAGCTAGCTTAGAGTTTATTTTATAGGTAAGTATTTAGTTTTAAATAGGAATTATTTAGATAATGATAGTAATTTTATTTAGATTTATTTAAATTATATTTAAGTTAGGGGGTGTTAGGGTTAGACTTAGGTTTAGGGGTTAATAAATTTAATATAGTGGTGGCGACGTTGGGGGGGCAGATTAGGGGTTAATAAATATAATGTAGGTGGCGGCGATTTTAGGGGCGGCAGATTAGGGGTTAATAATATTTAAATAGTGTATATAGTACAATATATAGATATATATTGTGCAATAGAATCATCATATATATAAAGAAATATATATTTAAAAATTAAAGGAACATTTTTTCTATGTGAAGAACATTGGAATGTAAAATATGCTTAACACACTTAGGGTTTCGCACTGTAGGTCTAACGCGGTGTTGGGATAGTGCACAAGAAGAAGAAGTTATCTTAAGGAGCGTTATGTAAATATTAAATATTGAAAAAATATTAATAATTATTAACTACTATTATAGTTACTGTAAAATATAGATATACATGTATAGTCTATTGATTTTTTTGAGTTGTTAAGAACGTCTATGATAATTATTTACATTCATTATTAATATTTTCAATATTTAATAAATACCTAATGCACCTTAATATAACTCATCTCGGGTTAGCTCACATGAAGAAATAGTTTACTCCTGTCAGATTTATGTGTGCAAAACTTTACAGGAGTACACTAATATGTCGGATACAGCGTATAGTTTTTTTTTTTAATCTAACCCGTAGACAGGAAACAATAGTTGGCACATAACTTTGAACAAACTACCACTAAGGCATAACAACCTGGTATCAAGGTAATTTTGGGAAATGTTTAAGACGTAGGTGTTAAAGGGACAGTCTAGTCAAAATTAAACGTCCTTGATTCAGATAGGGAATGCAATTTAAACAACTTTCCAATTCACTTTTATCATTACATTTGCTTTGTTCTTTTGGTATTATTTGTTGAAAGCTAAACCTAGGTAGGCTCATATGTTAATTTCTAAACCCTTGAAGGGCCGCCCCTTATTTCAATGCATTTGGCAGTTTTTCACAGCTAGAGGACGTTAGTTCATTTGTTACATCTATTTCAATAGCTTGTCTTCTGCATGTGATATACAAGTTAGATAGATAGATAGACATATGTGCTTTAATTCCAAGTTCTCCAAAGTTATTCACAGTGGCAGTTCTTCAGGGGTGCCAAGTTACCCCCAAACTATTCTTTTGCACCCCCCCATTGCTAACCACAATTCTAAGCAGCAGAACTGGCATTATGTTTTAGCATCTTGTCGTGCTCTCACTTCTGGGCACCTTACAGTTAGTCATGCAGTTCAGCTGACAGTAGGCTTAAATATACATACACTACTGTGCAACAGTTATAGGCAGGTGTGAAAAAGTGCTGTAAAGTAATAGTGCTTTCAAAATGCAAAGTAAGTGAACAGAAGCAAATCTAAATAAAATCAATACTTGGTGTGACCATCCTTTGCCTTTAAAACTGCATCAATTCTTCTAGGTACAATTGTACACAGTTTTTAAAGGAGCTCAGCAAGTGGGTTGTTCCAAACACCTTGGAGAACTACCAACCACAGTTCTTCTATGTATTTAGGGCTCTGTGGGGCCATACCATCACTTCCAGGACTCCTTGGTCTTCTTATGTTTTGGGGTCGGTGTCATGCTGTAGAATACATATGGGGCTAATCAGATGCCTCCCTGATGGTTTTGCATGATAGATAAGTATCTGCCTGTACTTCTTAGCATTGTGGAGACCATTAGTTCTGACCAAATTCCCAACTCCATTTGCAGAAATTTCAAGGAATCTTCACCATGCTTCACTGTTGCCCTGCAGACACTTAATTCTTGTTCACTCTCTAGCCCTTTGGACAACAAACTGCATTTTGCTACAGCCAAATATTTAAAATTTTGACTATTAAGTCCAGAGCAACCTGTTGCCATTTCTCTGCTTCCCAATTACTATAATTTTTGATCATAGTTGAATCGCTTGGACTTGTTTCCCTGTCAGATGTATGTCTTTTTGGTTGCAAGTCTTCCATGAAGAGCCAATTCTGTTCAGACTTCTCCAGACAGCAGATGGGTGTATGGGTGAACCCTGGTCCACTGATTTCTGCCAATTCTGAGCTGATGGCACTGCTGGACATCTTCAAATTTGTGAAGGGAAGTAAACATGAGGTGTCTTTCATCTGCTATACTAGGCTTTCTTGGCCGACCACTGAGTCTACTGTCCTCAACATTGCCTCTTTCTTTGTGCTTCCTGAAAAAAGCTTGAATAGAACATCTGGAAACACTTGTCTGCTTTGAAATATTTGCCTGGGAGAGATCTTGCTGAAGCAATATAACTACCATGTGCTCAGTCTTGCCATGGTGTTCCTAGAAGAACTAATGCATTTTTGAAAAGAGAGAGAGAGAAAGAATATGAAAGAGAGAGAATGAGAGAGAGAGAGAATGAGAGAGAGGGAGAATGATAGAGAGAGGGAGAATGAGAGAGAGAGAATTAGAGTGAGAGAGAGAATGAGATAGAGAGAACGAGATAAAGAGAATGAGAGAGAGAGAATTAGAGAGAATGAGAAAGAGAGAGGGAGATTAGATAGAGAGGAGAAAACAAAATTTATGCTTACCTGATAAAAAAAATTATTTCCGGACATGGAGAGTCCACAACGTCATTCCAATACTAGTGGGATATGCACTCCTGGCCAGCAGGAGGCAAAGAGCACCACAGCAAAGCTGTTAAGTGTCACTTTCCTTAGCCATAAACCCCAGTTATTTAGCCGAAGGGAATTGGAAAAAGAAGATAACATAAAGGTGTAGAGGTGCCTGAGGTTTAGCAAAAAATTACTGTCTAATCTAAAGGGTGGGGTCATGGACTCTCCATGAAAGAAAGACATTTATCAGGTAAGCATACATTTTGTTTTCTTTCCTAAGACATGGAGAGTCCACAACATCATTCCAATTACTAGTGGGAACCAATATTCAAGCTAGAGGACACAGAATGAGAGGGAGGGAGAATAAGACAGGCATACCTAAACAGAAGGCACCACCGCTTGAAGAACCTTTCTCTCAAAAGAAGCCTCAGCCGAGGCAAAAGTATCAAATTTGTAGACTTTGGAAAAAGTATGCAGAGAGGACCAAGTTGCAGCCTTGCAAATCTTTGCTTTTCTGATCTCCGTCAGAAAAATCTTGATAGGGAATCTATGATGGTCCCTAAGAAAACCACACTTGTAGCTGGAACAAGGGAACTCTTTTCCAGATTCACTTTCCATCCGTGAGACCAAAGAAAAGACAACAAGATCTCCGTATGAGATTTTGCTAGTTGAAAAAAGGTGGCGCCTGAACCAAGATGTCGTCCAGATAAGGCGCCACCCACGATTCCCAGAGACCTGACAACTGAAACTTTTGAAAAAAAAATTCTGGGAGCTGTGGCAAGGCCAAACGGAAGAGCTACAAACTGAAAGTGCTTGTCCAGGAATCTCCAAGAACTTGTGATGATCCCTGAGAATGGGAAAATGAAGATACGCGTCCTTCAGGTCTACGGTCATCATGAACTGACCCTCTTGGACCAAAGAGAGAATTGAACAAATCGTTTACATTTTGAAGGATGGTACTCTGAGAAATTTGTTGCGACACTTCAGATCTAAAATGGGGCGAAAATTTCCCTCTTTTTTGGGAACCACAAACAGATTTGAATAAAATCCTAGGCCCTGTTCCCTTAGTTGAACTGGAACAATCACTCCCAGGGAGAAAAGGTCCTGAACGCAATTCAAGAATGCCTCTCATTTTACCTGGTCTGCAGATATCTTGAGAGGAGAATCTGCCTCTGGGAGGACAAGTCTTGAAATCTATTTTGTAACCCTGGGATAGTATGTCCACAGCCCGAGGGTCTGGGACATCACGTATCCAAGCTTGATGAAACAAGGAAAGTCTGCCCCCCACTGATCCAGTACCAGACCGAGGGCGGACCCTTCATTGCTGACAGTTCAGATGAAGACTTCTTTGATTGTTTCCCCTTATTCCAAGACTGATTGCATCTCCAAGAGGACTTGGACTGCTCCGGCTTGGAAGAGGAATAGGAGGACTTATGTCCCTTGCAGTTACGAAAGGAGCGAAAATTAGAATTTTACGCCCTTTAGGTCTATTCGTCTTGTATTTTGGTAGAAAGAACCCCTTTCTATCTGTAATTTCAGCAATTATCTCTGCCAGACCAGGACCAAACAGGGTCTAACCCTTGTAAGGTAGCAATAGAAGCTTGGACTTCACCTGACCAAGATTTTAACCATAAATCCCTGTGGGCTAGAACAGTGAAGCCAGACATCTTGGCTCCCAGTCTAATGACTTGCATGTTTGTGTCAGAAATAAAAGAATTGGCTAGTTTGAGGGCCTTAATCCTATCTTGCATCTCCTCCACCGGAGTTTCCTCTAAAACCAACTCTGACGAAGCATCGCACCAATAAGATGCTGCACTTGCCACTGTGGCAATACAGACTGCAGGTTGCCATTGTAGACCTTGATGAACATACATTTTCTTTAGATAAGCCTCCAGCTTCTTTTCCATGGGATCCTTAAAGGAACAGCTATCCTCAATAGGAATCATGGTTCTCTTAGCCAGAGTAGAAATAGCCCCTTCTACCTTAGGCTTTGTGCGCTATGAGTCTCGAATGGAGTCAGCAACAGGAAACATCTTTTTAAAAACGAGAGACGGGGAGAAAGATATCCCTGGTTTATCCCACTCCTGTGCAATAATTTCCGACACACGATCTGGAACCGGAAAAACTTCCACAGGGGAAGGAACGTCATAGTATTTGTTAAGTTTACTAGAATTTTTAGGGTTGACTTTGACAGAAGAATCGGAGTCATCCAAAGTAGCCAGTACCATCCTTTAACAGTACACGGAGGTGTTAAAGACTTATATCTGAAGTTTACCTCTTCAGAGTCAGTCAAAGGAATTATACTGTCCGAATCTGAGATTTCACCCTCAGAAGCTACCGAGGTATTCTCCTCATCAGACTTAGAATGGAGGTCAGCCTCGCCGCAGCAGAAGCGACAGACACCTTACTCTCAGAAAAATGTTTAGATTTCCTCTTGCGTTTCCCCCAACATGGGAAAAGCAGATAATGCTGCAGATACTGCAGAAGATATCTGTGCAGCAAAATCTACAGGCAAATATACTCCCCAGGAGGTTGAGAGGAACTGCAGGGCACTGCATGTGATGCCAAGAGGCTTGGGACGTTTGAGGAAAAAGCTGCGGCATAACCTGAACAGCAATTATCCTGGGAGACAATAGGCTCAGAGGGCAATAATTTGTCTTACATTCTAGCGTTTTAGCTAAACATGTAGCACAAAATTGCATAGGCAAAACAATCTGGGCATCTAGACATAATAAACACTTGTCAAAAGAAATAGATTCTTGATCCATATCCATGTCTGCAAATAAGTAATATATCCCACATTAATGAGAAATTTATTTATTTATTCTTTTTTTTTAAATTACTGTCACTTTAGAATCCTATAAGCGTTAACAAGCTAAATAGACAAAAAACTTCCCCAAAGGAAAACAAAAAACTGTAGACACCTCCACACCTCAGATAGTCTGGGGTGCCCTACCGCCTTCAGAAGAATCCCAAACCGAATGTACAGAGATTGTGAGTGACTAGCTAGCTGTAGAGCTCCCTCTTCACTGTTTCCAATTTCTACTGCCACAATCAGCCGACACGGGGAAAAAAGACAGCTCCTATGTGACTCCGCTCTGCTTTCACTATGGAAGAGAAGGAGATCATGTGACCGGCAAGGAGGAATTGTGCAGCACAAAAAGCGCGCGTTCCTAGCCGAAGCAAAAAAAAAAAATCAATTTTCATTCTCATAAAGGAACAGCTATAGGGAAATCAAAAACATGAACGTTTGCCAATGGAGTTTCCCCATTAACACAACATGCCCCAGAATAAACTGTACACACAGAGAATATATATATATATATATATATATATATATATAAGAGCCATAAAAAAAGTAAACTTCCCCATAAGAGAAGAATTACCCTTTGCCCCCTTCACATACAAAAGTGCCTGCCCACTGCCTCAGCAATCCTAATTATAAAGGATTATCTATTAGTCCCAATAATCTGCAGAGTTAACTCCTAAAGTGCAAGTTTCCAACACCTAGAAGACAAAAGCACTTACCTGCAATCTAACTGTCCGGCAGGAAGACAGCTCACCAGGTGTGAAAGGACACATACTCCTTACAGAGACCTGTGGAAAAAGAAAGAACAGAGTAACCAACTCAGGCTTTCTGTGACTAGGGCATCAAAGTAAACAAAGTAAGGACCACCTCACCACTTCCTAACTGCTTAAAAGCCACCACTACTCTTACTCAAGAGATTGACGTGGACACAGCTAGACCCAAATCCTGGCTTGCAGGGAAATGTACCCCAAAAAGGAAAATATCTTCAGACATCGAACTTAACCTCCTCCATTGACAGAAGCAAAGAGAATGACTGGGGGTTATGGGTAAGGGAAGTGACAATTAACAGCTTTGCTCTGGTGCTCTTTGCCTCCTCCTGCTGGCCAGGAGTGATTATCCCACTAGTAATTGGAAGGAATGACGTTGTGGACTCTCCATGTCTTAGGAAAGAAATTTGTATATAAAGAATATATTTATTATCAAACTGCCAATGGATTTTTTTTTGTATAGCAATGGCATGTTCCAAACACCTTCATTCAGAGATCTCTCTTGAAGTACACACGCTCCATCTACTTTTATTATTTTGTGTGTGTTTACATGGGAAGCCGTATAAATTGTTTTGTACACTTTTTATTTATTTTCTTGTTTTGTGATAGATTTAGTAATGCAAACGTAAGGAGAATAAAATTAGAGTAATTTATCAAACATTTTATTAAATATGTATTTGTCCCTTACTAATGGTATCACTAGATAATAATAGATTATATTTTTTTAAACTGATGGATACAGTATAGCTAACATGTTTATTAAAGGAACAGTAAAGTCAAAATTAAATGTTCACGATTCGGATACAACATGCAATTTTAAACAACTTTCTAATTTACTTCTATTAACTAATTTACTTTGTTCTCTTGGTATCCTTTGTTGAAAAGAATACATAGGTAGGCTCAGAACCAGCAATGCACTATGGCAGCTAGCTGCTGATTGGAGGCTGCACTTATATGCCTCTTGCCATTGGCTCACCCGCTGTGTTCAGCTAGCTCCCACTAGTATTGCTGCTCCTTCAATAAAAAATACCAAGTGAACAAAACAAATTTTATAACAGAAGTAAATTGGAAAGTTCGTTAAAACTGCATGTTCTCTGAATCATGAAACATTTTGAATTTCATATCCCTTTAATGTAAAATAACAACATTTTGTAACCGTATTTGCTTTGTGTAATTTATTATACACTATATGTGATCCTATTTATGTTTCAATTATGTTTTTATTTATTTGATAGCTAAAAAAAAAGCTAATATATTATAAATCAATAATGATAAGTGTTTATATTAAACATTTATCTACTGTATATATAAACCAGGCTGGTTGGGAGATTTATCACTCTATCATACCTTATAGCATTTGCTTTTTGTATCAGAGACTGTGTGGCTAGGTGCAGAGTTAGAGTGACCAGCAGACAGGGCAACCAAAATGTGATATTTTATTAAAAATAGGTACTGCGGTAAAAGAAACAAAAAAACTATTTGGTCTGCTTTTCAGTTTTAGATGTTCTCCCTGCTCTGTGTAAATTGCAATTAGAAGTGATCCCATGTGTTTCTGTAATCAAGGATATTACGCTATGTCATATTACCCTGCAGAATAATAAGTGTGTGTGTCAGCACTTTTATTCTTTCCCAAATAAAGACTCATTGGCAAGAAGAGAGAAATTATCTGGTTAACAGCCCAGGTTTAAAAAACACACACTCAATTTGGTTTCTCACAAATAAAGGCTAGTAAAGTAAAGCAATAAAGGTTTGAAATAATTGTTTCTAAAGGTTATTTCTATTTTTACTTTCTTTGACTACATATTTTAGTTGCTAGTTTTAAAAAGCAGCCAACACCTTATTGAAAGTATTTTGAAAAGTGTATATATATATATATATATATATATATATATTTATATATATTGCGGGTAAAGTCAGATATCGGGCAATCCTACGATTATCCGGGTAAAACTGGCATTACCCAGCGGCTGTGGGTAAAGCCAGATGTAAGAGAAAAAACATAATTTATGTAAGAACTTACCTGATAAATTCATTTCTTTCATATTAGCAAGAGTCCATGAGCTAGTGATGTATGGGGATATACATTCCTACCAGGAGGGGCAAAGTTTCCCAAACCTTAAAATGCCTATAAATACACCCCTCACCACACCCACAATTCAGTTTAACGAATAGCCAAGAAGTGGGGTGATAAAAAAGGAGCGAAAGCATCAAAAAATAAGGAATTGGAATAATTGTGCTTTATACAAAAAATCATAACCACCACAAAAAGGGTGGGCCTTATGGACTCTTGCTAATATGAAATAAATGAATTTATCAGGTAAGTTCTTACATAAATTATGTTTTCTTTCATGTAATTAGCAAGAGTCCATGAGCTAGTGACGTATGGGATAATAAATACCTAAGATGTAGAACTTCCACGCAAGAGTCACTAGAGAGGGAGGGATAAAATAAAGACAGCCAATTCCGCTGAAAAATTAGTCCACTACCCAAATCAAAAAGTTTCAATTTTTATAATGAAAAAAACTGAAAATATAAGCAGAAGAATCAAACTGAAACAGCTGCCTGAAGTACCATTTTACCAAAACTGCTTCTATAGAAGAGAAAACATCAAAATGGTAGAACATAGTAAAAGTATGCAAAGAAGACCAAGTCATTGCTTTGCAAATCTGATCAACAGAAGCTTCATTCTTAAAAAGCCCAGGAAGTAGAAACTTACCTAGTAGAATGAGCCGTAATCCTCCGAGGCGGGAATCCACCCGACTCCAAATAAGCATGATGAATCAAAAGTTTAAGCAAGATGCCAAATAAATGGCAGAAGCCTTTTGACCTTCCTAACACCAGATAAGATAACAAATAGACTAGAAGACTATCTGAAATCTGAATAGCTTCAACATAAGATTTCAAAACTCTTACCATATCCAAAGAATGTAAGAATCTTACCAAAGAAGTCTTAGTAAAAAACAATAATTCCTCCCTAATGTTGATAGAAATCACAACTTTAGGTAAAAATTGAAATGAGGATAGCAAAAACCACCTTATCCTGATGAAAAAATCAGAAAAAGGAGACTCACAAGAAGGAACAGATAATCAAAAATAGTTCTAGCTGAAGAGATGTCTAAAAAGAACAATACTTTCCACGAAAGTAAATAATGACTAAAGAAAACATATGCTCAAATAAAAGAGCCTGTAAAGCGGGGGCGGAGTTAACTGCCGAGGAGATCGGTCGCATGGGACAGTGGCTCCTGGATATACCATAGGTTTTTTGGGGTACCCCTTAACCTGATAGCTCTCTGATGGTGGGGGACATACTACTCATCTAGCTAAAGTCCTGCTAAGTCAGTTGGAGCAGGATTTGGGAGTGTTCCCTCAGTTTACTGTTTGATATAGAAAGTGAGGCCTAGCCACGAGGTGGTGTGATCATGGAGGACCCACACATGGATTTATTAGCCCTTTTTGAAGATTACGGCCGAAATTTGTTAAACAGATTTGACCGGCTTATACTGAGAATCGGATCCTTGAGGTTAAAAGGAGAGGATGAAGAGCCTACTGTGGTTACTGCTATGGACGAAAGCCCTATCCGAAAAAATGCCGCTAGACCCCCAGCATCAGTAGTAGAGTCCCTCGGGACCCAGAGAGGGATGAGCACAAATCTGCTTAACTGGTGTGGAGTAGCACCGCCAAGAGGAAACCCTCATTCTGCTGTGTATCCGAGGGTATGTGTACAGCTAGACGCTGGCTCCCTGGAAGCTGGAGAAATCTTGTGGGCTGAGATGATAACGGAGGATAACTTTCATGTTCGGTCTGACCGGGCGACGGGGAGACACTTACCTTTCCATAATAATGCTGCCTGGTCACTGTTTGGAGGAGCGGCCATCTGGCCGGCTGCCCGGACTTTCTTTGGCGACTCTCCTGTGAACACTGCTGATCAGGCCTTTCAAAATCCCCTTGTTCTCTCGGCTGTCCAGACTGGAATAGGGTAATTGCACATAGCCCCTGGCCTCGGAGTGCCTGCAGGCACAGCCGCGGTGGGACTCTCTGATTTCTGCAGCTCTGGTTGGGAGAGGTTATCATGGGACAATTTTATGAGAGACCTTTAACAATGTGACTTTAGAGGATTAATCCTTTTTGCCTCATATATGTCTGGCCCTGCAGCTCCTAACGTAGTTTCAAATTAGCTTTTATTCACTAGCCCAATTATGATAGAATAGTGCTTTAGCCTATCCTTACTTGCAATATGTATTTGGGCTGTTCAGCACTCCACTAATAATAAATATATTTGAGATGTTTTGGAGCTGTGAATGGGACTGCACATGTCATTTCTCTAACAAGCTACAATGTATGTTATTCTACCCCATCTTACCGCTATATTTTGAAACCAAGCACAGCCTTCAGTAAGAGTTTAATATTCTTTAGAATTCAAGCAATGTGTTTATGCACCTAAATGATTCCAGTCCCTCTCTTATGTGTAGAGCTGGAGAGATCTTGAGTGTATTGTGTTCCATGGCACTCTACGCCACATTATTATGTGTTCATGCCCTTTATTATTCCTTGTGTCATAACAAACTAGAATAATAGATAGATACTGAGCCCAGCATTATGGGAGCTTTTCTTCTTTTTTTTTTTCTTATGTAAATTTTGAGATCTCCTGGCTTCCCCCCCCCCCCCTCCTT
The DNA here is from genome assembly GCF_027579735.1 of Bombina bombina. NCBI lineage: Eukaryota > Metazoa > Chordata > Amphibia > Anura > Bombinatoridae > Bombina > Bombina bombina. The sequence goes on along the minus strand of NC_069501.1, from coordinate 1,177,146,625 downwards.
GTGTGGTAAGGGATCATTAGCTATCCTCCATACTCCCTTTTGGTAGAGTTATGAAGTCTCTGCCCTGTTCGGGGAGCCTTTGTTTTAGTTGGTACCTGTGTGACTGTAAAATAGGCTCTCTGGATCTTAATACTGAGTGGATCAGCATGACTGTTCTTGTGTGTTCCATTGGTTACAGTTCGTTCATTTTTGTAAATAAGATATAACTGTTAGTCAATATAAATCCAATATATGTATATACATTTGAGAAGTGCTGTTGTGGTCAAGGGTCACAGATGAGCATACTCGCAGATTAACTTAATAATTCCTTGCTCATGTGACAATCATAGTAATGTGTCCAGTTATGTCTCTATGCATATTCGTACTCAGTCTTATCTGTGAGGTAATCCCTGCATTGTTGTCCATCTTTAGCACAGTGGTGATTACTTACACACTTTAAAAATGTCATGTTTTTTTTCTTATGACTTCCTTCACTCCTAGTTCCAGTTTACTGAGCCTACCCATGGCTCTAGAAGATATGTGAAGGAGTAGGACGAGTGTAAGCCCGAAAGAAGCTTATACTGCCCAAAAATCCACCCAGTTGGTAACTTATATCCATTGAGGTTCTACAGTGACCTCAGCTATGTTGGGGGAGAAAGAGGGTGTATTGGGTTTGCTCCTCGATCTTCTTTTGCATGTCCTATATCTCATGTATTATCGCTGAGACAATGTTATAGTAGAAGTATGTAATGCCTCTTGTGCTCAACAGAGCAAACTGTATTTTGATGAAGTTTTGTTATACCCTCAATAAAAAACTCTTTAAAAAAAAAAAAAAAAAAAGAGCCTGTAAAGCCTTTAGAACCAAATTAAAACTCCAAGGAGGAGAAATTGGCTTAATGACAGTTTTGATATGAACCAAAGCCTGAACAAAATAATGAATAACAGGAAGGAACACTGCCTTACCCTGATGAAAAATCAGAAAAGGAGATCCACAAGAAAGAGCAGAAAACTCAGAAACTCTTCTAGCAGAAGAGATAACCAAAAGGAACAATACTTTCCAAGAAAGTAATTTAAATGTCCAGAGAACGCAAAGGTTCAAACGGAGGAGCCTGTAAAGCCCTCAGTACCAAATTGAGACTCCAAGGAGGAGATATTGATTTAATGACAGGTTTGATACAAACCAAAGCCTGTACAAAACAATAAATATCAGAATGAATAGCAATCTTTCTGTGAAAAAGAACAGAAAGAGTAGAGATTTGTCCTTTCAAATAACTTGCAGACAAAACCAACCTGAAAAATTGTAAAATTCTAGGAATTCTAAAAGAATGCCAAAAGAATTTATGAGAAGAACACCAAGAAATGAAAGTCTTCCAACTCGATAATAAATCTTTCTAGAGACAGATTTACAAACCTGTAACATAATATTAATCACTGAGTCAGAGAAACCTCTATGACTAAGAATCAAACGTTCAATCTTCATATCTTCAAATTAAATGATTTGATATCCTGATGGAAAAATGGGCCTTGAGATAAAAGGTCTGGTCTTAACGGAAATGTCCAAGGTTGGCAACTGGCCATCCGAATGAGATCCGCATACCAAAACCTGTGAGGCCATGCTGGAACCACCAGCAGTACAAACGAACGCTCCATTAGAATTTTTGAAGAACTAGAGGCGGAAGATATAGACAGAATGATAATTCCAAGGAAGTGTCAATGCATACGCTACTTCCGCCTGAGGATCCCCGGACCTGAAATAGGCCCCTGGGAAATTCCATGTTAAGACGAGAGGCCAGCAGATCTATTTCTGAAAGCCCTCACATCTGAAAAATTTAAAAACATATCTGGGTAAAGAGACCATTCTCCCGGATGTAAAGCTTGATTAACAGAGATAATCCGCTTCCCAAACGTCTATACCTGGGAAAAGGACCCCAGAATTTAGATAGGAGCTGGATTTAGCCCAAGCAAATATCCAAGATACTTTGTCACAGTCTAAAGACTGATAGTCACACCCACAGATGTGATAATGTCTGAAAAAAACAATAAACGTCTCTTCTTCAAACCAACTGAAGAACTCTGGAAATGCACGGAGTTCCAAAATATCAAATGGTAATCTCGCCTCCTGAGATTTCCAAACCCCTTGTGCTGACAGAGAATCTCAGACAGCCTCCCAACCTAAAAGACTCGCATCTATAGAGATCATGGTCCAGGTTGAAAGAATCGAAGAGACCTGTAGAACTAAATGATGGTGATCTTAACCACCGAATCAAAGATAGATAAACATAGAATTCGAAGATTTAAAAAGTGAAATCCTAGAATCCCTGCACCATTATGCAGCATAAAAAACTGGAAAGGTTTTCTATGAAAATGAGCAAAGGAAAAATGAATCCAATGCTGCAGCCATAAGACCTAAATTTCCATGCATATATAGCAACTGAAGGAAATAATAGAGACTGAAGGTACCAACAGACGGAACCCAATACGAAAAAATCACTTATCTGTTAGAGACAAAGACAGTGACACAATCTATCTGGAAACCTAAAAAAGGTGACCCTTGTGTGAGGAATCGAGAGCTTTTGATAAAAAGATCCTCTAACCATGTCTTGAAAAAACAAAATGAATCATATGAGATTCCGTAGTCTCAGAAAATAAAAATAATCTGAATGAAAACAGAAATGAAGATATGCATCTATTGTATCTAATGAAAACAAATAATGCTATCACTGACCAAAAAAAGTCAGAATAGACCATATAAATACCAATCTAAAAGATGGTACATTTATATAATAAAAAGATTTTCTATCTTTGGAACAATGAATAGTTTGAATAAAACCCCAAAACCCAGATCCTAAAAATGGAACTGGAATAAATACCCCAGAAGATTCCAGATCTGAGCAGCGCTTGATCCTCAACAGGTGATCAACCGCACTTCAACATTACCCAAAATATATGGGACTGAAACACATTAAGGAAAGTGTTAGCCTTACTGGAATAGCTGGAATATAATAGAGAGAAAAAGACTTCTCACAGACGGTTTTACTTCAAATTTTATTTGTACCCAAAATCTAAGAATTTTGGACCGAATAGATCCAAAAAAACTTCTAAATAAAAACATGTTACTTGGGTAAGAATTTAGAATTTTGTTCTTTAGTAAGAACAACCAAACTAAAATAAGCTTAAAGTTTTAGTCTAAGAACTTAATCTTGAAGCCCAGAGTAACAGTTAAGAATTGAATCCAATATGAATCAAATAATTGATTATCTTGGAAAAAAAGAAATAAGGATTTTTTAGAAATCACAAAATTTCTTCTAGCTAAAAACAGCTAAAGACATAGATTAAAACCTCATTTGTGAAATATTCAATAAAAATGAAGAAACAAATAAAATTATTAGCATGTTAATCCAGTTAAGGGACCAGAACACACCGGACTTGCATAAACAAAAATGCAAGACAACAAGACAAATGCAACAGAACCCAGTCTGAACCTCAAATGAGCAGTAGACTTTGTCCCTTAACAATGCTAAATAATACATAATCTGATACTTGATCTTTAAAGTAAATAGAAAAAATGGAGCAAAAGCAACATCATCCAAATAAATTACAGGTCCAAGAAAAGTACCTGAAAATAAATACTATTTTGCTATAGAAAAAATAGCATAATTTAGCAGGAGTAGAGATAGCCCCATTAAATTGGAGAACCCTCAAAATTGAATTTAACTGCCGGCAAAGAATATAATTTAAAACCTTTGAAGAAAATTGTCAGCCTATTCCATTCCCTAGTATGAAGGAATGGAAAAAAACCTCTGAAGACACAGAAGATAAAATAAGCAGAAATAAAATGTTAGCTAGTTTGAAAAAGAACTAGTTACCTCAATATCCAAAATTATCAACACCTTTTCAACAAAAAACAAATGTACTCTAATAAAAATAAAAAAGTAGATTTGTTAGTGTCAATATCTGATGAAGAAAAGTTCTGAAAGAGAAAAAACATCATCAGAGAAGGATAATTCAGTATGTTGTTGGTCATTTGAAACTTCATCAAAAAAGAAGTTTGAAAAAGACCTAAAATTTTTTAATAGAAGGCGCAAAGTCAGACAAAGCCTTAACCTAGAATCAGAAAAATATTCTTATAAATTTTCTAAGTATATCTTGTACATAAGATGTAAAAAGAAAAGTAATACATAAAGCATAAATACTAATGGATTCTGTATGTAAAAGTTTATCATGATAACTTATTACAAACCATAGCTAAAGATAAAGATTCATAACATTTAAAATAAATGAACTTAGCTTTAGTAGGACTTCTTAGTCAACAGGAATCCCTTAGTATGTTCTGATCCAGGAATAATTTATGGAAAATCTTGCAATATGTAATAGAAAAAAACAACATATAAAGCAAAAATGATCAAATTCCTTAAATGACAGTTTCAGGAATGGGAAAAAATGCAAAACAAACAAGCCTCTAGCAACCAGAAGCAACAAAAAAGTGAGACTGAAATAATGTGAAAAAAAGTGGCGCCAAGTATGACGCCCACATTTTTTGGCGCCACATATGACGCCCACATTTTTTTGGTGCCAAGTATGACGCCCACATTTTTTGGCGCCAAGAATGACGCCCACACTTTTTGGAGCAAAAAAAAAAAAACGTCTGTAACACACATGCGTCAAAAATGACGTAACCACGTGTAAACTTCCGGAGTCAACTATGGTGCCGGAAATGACAAAATTTTTGCGCCAAAAAAGTTTGCGCCAAGAATGACGCAATAAATTGAAGCATTTTCTGCCCCCCGCGAGCCTAACAGCCCGCGAAATATAAAAAGTCAATTAGAAAATTTCTTTAAGGTAAGAAAAAATATTTTATTCATATGCATTTCCCAAATAATGAAACTGACAGTCTGAAAGAAGGAATACTGATTATCCTGAATCATGGCAAATATAGAACTTTATAAATAAAGTGCCCAACCATAGCTTAGAGTGTCACAGAAAATAAGACTTACTTACCCCAGGACACTCATCTACATGTAGTAGAAAGCCAAACCAGTACTGAAACGAGAATCAGTAGAGGTAATGGTATATATAAGAGTATATCGTCGATCTGAAAAGGGAGGTAAGAGATGAATCTCTACGACCGATAACAGAGAACCTATGAAATAGATCCCGTTGAAGGAGACCATCAAATTCAAATCGGCAATACTCTCTTCACATCCCTCTGACATTCACTGCACGCTGAGAGGAAAACCGGGCTCCAGCCTGCTGCGAAGCGCATATCAACGAAGAATCTAGCACAAACTTACTTCACCACCTCCACGGGAGGCAAAGTTTGAAAAACTGAATTGTGGGTGTGGTGAGGGGTGTATTTATAGGCATTTTAAGGTTTGGGAAACTTTGCCCCTCCTGGTAGGAATGTATATCCCATACGTCACTAGCTCATGGACTCTTGCTAATTACATGAAAGAAAAGGGGGTTTCACACAAGTTTTAGAGAAAATTTCTTAAAAGCCAGATGTAAGATCATACATCAGGCTTTGCCTGGGTAATCAATACTAGAATTACCCAAACGCTTCTGGATAAAGCTAATCACAGCACTATTTTGGTCCTTTGAAGACAATAGTTCTTGCAAATCACTGCATCAAACATATACACGATGCACTGTTATTCTTCATCTTCACTATCTTTTTTGCCTCTGTCTGGGGGGTTCAAGTGGGGCGAAGCCCCTTTGTAAACCTCATTCCTCAAGGTTCACTTGGGGTGGATGCCAGAGGATTGGCGGGGCCCCCCCTTGAACTACCCAGATAGAAGCAAAAGAAAAGTGTAGATGGGCTTTATCCAGAAGTGTTTGGGTAATCCTGGGATTACCCGGGTAAAGCCCAATGTATGCCTAAGACTTTGAAAACCCCTGGTCTACAGGATGCTAAGCGTGTGATGTTTACTAGGAAGAGCCTTTTTATGTTTAATGCCTTTATTATTCTCATTTATTGTAGTAACATGGTATAAACAATAATGTGTCATCATGTTTTCTTGGGTTAATACGTCATAAAATGTTATATTTCCATTCTCCTGTGGAGTTGTTCTATATTGATGTTAGTTTGCCATTTATACATGAAAATATATTTACCTTGCATTACAAATATGAACATTCGACATGTTTTATCTATGTACAAATAACTATTTACAACTATGAAAAAAAAAAACATATTTATTAATGTATGTGTGATCTAAACATTGGCCAAGATTCATTAAAACATGTTTTTATAAATATTATCTATTGGAAAAACCTTGCTGTAAAATTGCAACTAGAAAATTGCACAAGTGCATCTAATTGACTTATTTGATTATGTAACAAAAGTATTAGACAAGTGTGGAGCAGTTGATGTAGAATATCTAGATTTCAGCAAAGCATTTGACACCGTCCCATACAATAAACTAATTCACAAACTGTATCTCATTGGTCTAGATTAAAAAAATTGTGAACTGGGTGGAATGCTGGCTTAAGAACAGAAAACAAAGTGTCTTAGTAAATGGAGTTCATTCAGCAGAGGGGGCTGTTACTAGTGATGTTCCTCAGGGGTCAGTTCTGGGGCCTGTTTTGTTTAACATATTTATCTGCGATATCAGCAAAGGGCTACAGGGGAAAGTATGTCTGTTTGCAGATGATACAAAAATTTGTAACAGAGTGGATGTTCCAGGGGGGGTAGACAAAATGAGAAGTTATATACAACAATTGGAGGATTGGACAAACGACTGGGATCTAAAGTTTAACACAGCAAAGTGTAAAATAATGCATTTAGGGAAGAAAAATCCAAATGTTAATTACAGACTCAATGACACTTTACTGACTGTTACAGACGAGGAACAGGACTTGGGAATTATTATTTCAGATGATTTAAAACTTAGTAAACAATGTAGTAATGCAGCGAGTAAGGCTAGCAGAATGCTTGGATGTATTGGTAGAGGTATTTGCAGCAGAAATAGTAAGGTTCTTATGACACTTTATAGATCATTAGTTAGGCCTCATCTTGAGTATTGTGTGCAGTTTTGGAGGCTATATCTTCAGAAGGATATTAACAAACAAGAGAAGGGAAAGAGGTGATATGATAGCAACTTTCAAGTACGTTAAAGGGCTTAGTAAAACTGAGGCTGTGGGTATTTTAAATAAAATGGAAAATTCAAGAGCAAGGGATCATGAGCTCAAGCTAAAGGGTAGTAGATTCAGGAGTAATTTGAGGAAGCACTTCTTTACAGAAAGAGTGATTAATTTATGGAATAAACTTCCTCAAGAGGTAGTAGCGACAAACACTGTGGGGAAATTTAAAAATGCATGGGACAAGCATAAGGCTATCCTACACCTACAAACTAGATAAGTTTATACTGTTAGGTAATATCGGGCAGACTTTCTGGGCGTATGGCTCTTATCTGCCATCAATATCTATGTTTCTATGTACAACAAGTTCTGATGGAGTCAACAGTATAATCAGTTGAGCAGCTTATGGGCCCTATGTATTAAGCGGCGTGCAGACAAGTTTCTCAACTTGAGAAATTGACTACATTCCTTTGCTGCATACGGGCAGCGGATCTGTTTGTCTGCTGGCCCATATGCATCATTAGACACTCAGATGAGTGTGTAATGCCCACTCCAGAATTTCTCTTTGCCACCTCAGAGGTGGTTAAGAGTGTAGGAAGCAGTTGTCTAATGACCGCTGCCTTACATTGCGGGAAGCAAACCTTCCCCCGCAAGGGCTCCGGAGCAGCTTATGCTGCTTCGTACATGGAGCTATCTATGTTGCGATTTTCAGCTCTTGGCGAGTAGAGCAAGCTCAATTTTTAAGGTAACTGGCATCATCAAAATGCCTTCAAAACACTACAGAAAAGTGAATTAAAATAAAAAAACTCCCTCAATAAATCTGTCTTCACTAACCTAAGTAAAAAAAAAGTAAAAAAGAAATAGAGACTTTATAATCTTTCAATAGTGAGACGAGATACTCAACAAGTCTTTATAAATTCCGCATCACTGGTGTTAGTGTAGATGAAAAATCCCAACCATTCCCCAATAACACCACAGAATACCCACAACTAAGCCCCATGTTTGTGTATGTATAGGAAGCCACTGAGACATGTTTCATTCTATCCACCTAGACTACCGTTCCATAACAGTACAAAATATTTAACAGTTACTTTTACATTAAACATGTTTAAAGCCCGTTTCTGAAGTTGCTGCTGTTGTAATTGTTTTCCCACTTGACTGGAGGTTCTGTTTCATGTGCAAGATTTCATGTTTGGGGACTTCATGTAACAATAGATGTTAATGAACTTTAAACATTATCTCCCCTTCACAGTAGGGATGGTGAAAGGGCAATTAGCTTGGTAGAAGAAATAGTCCTGTGGACATTCGTTTTGGACAATCAAATGCTGATAAGAAAAAGTTCCAATAAAATTCCGTAATCTAATGTTATTTGTAGTTTTCAAATATTACTTTCATTTTTGAATGTACTTAATTAGATTGAATATCCACATTCGAAATTTCGAATGTAACATTCGATTCAACAAATACTATTTAGACGTTAAATAGTTCAAATGGTAGAGGATTTAGTAAATTGATACATAATAAATACAAATATATAGATTCAAATTTTCTATTTTGAATATTGCATAATCCAGATATTACATTTAAAGAGAGAGATTAAGAAACACTATTACAAATATATCAATTCAAAGTTTTCTAATTTGAATATTGCATAATTTGATTCCCATACAACCTCCTTTCCCCTATTTGGACAGCAGGTTCCTCAAAAAGACAATTGTATTAAGCCAGGTAGTGTAAACAGAGTCTTTAGGTAGCCTACTCATGTACCAACCAATATGTAATTTGGTGTAACATTATAAATAAATTATGATGATGATGATAATAGTAATAATTATAATAGTAATAATAAAAATCACAATAATATGCCAAAATGATATTAATAAGATACCATGGTTAGTATTATAAAGCACTCCCTGAATGGCCCAGGAAAGGAAGCTATTACTTAATTAAGCCAAAGATGCACTCCATCACATATATCATAGGCCCTATAAGCTACATACAGATAATAAGTAACAGAAGTGAGCTAATTTGTAAACAATTACACTGCAGCAGATAAAATTAATAATTAGGAACAAAGAGGAGAACATTTTACAGTACACTGTCCCTTTAAGCTGAAAACTGTGTGTTTTCCAAATTCTGAGAACTGGAAATGCACATTGTGGACTTTAAAAGCTTAACCCTTATACATATCTCTTCATAATTAGACCCAGCAGACATGATCTAGATCTGCAAAACAATGTAACATTTGCTAACAAACGGACAGATTACAAGTTTTGCGTTATGAGTGGCTCGGTAATAACTTGCAAGTTATTTCCACCGCTCACATTTAATAGCGCTGCTATTACAGGTTTGCAAAAAAACAGAATTTATGCTTACCTGATAAATTACTTTCTCCAACGGTGTGTCCGGTCCACAGTGTCATCCTTACTTGTGGGAATATCTCTTCCCCAACAGGAAATGGCAAAGAGTCCCAGCAAAGCTGTCCATATAGTCCCTCCTAGGCTCCGCCCACCCCAGTCATTCGACCGACGGACAGGAGGAAAAAAACAGGAGAAACTATAGGGTGCCGTGGTGACTGTAGTTAGAGAAAATAATTAATCAAACCTGATTAAAAAACCAGGGCGGGCCGTTTAACCGGACACACCGTTGGAGAAAGTAATTTATCAGGTAAGCATAAATTCTGTTTTCTCCAACATTGGTGTGTCCGGTCCACGGCGTCATCCTTACTTGTGGGAACCAATACCAAAGCTTTAGGACACGGATGAAGGGAGGGAGCAAATCAGGTTACCTAAACAGAAGGAACCACGGCTTGCAAAACCTTTCTCCCAAAAATAGCCTCTGAAGAAGCAAAAGAATCAAATTTGTAAAATTTGGCAAAAGTGTGCAGTGAAGACCAAGTCGCTGCCTTACATATCTGATCAACAGAAGCCTCGTTCTTGAAGGCCCATGTGGAAGCCCTAGTGGAGTGAGCTGTGATTCTTTCTGGAGGCTGCCGTCCGGCAGTCTCGTAAGCCAATCGGATAATGCTTTTAAGCCAAAAGGAAAGAGAGGTAGAAGTCGCTTTTTGACCTCTCCTTTTACCAGAATAGACGACAAACAGAGAAGAAGTTTGTCTGAACTCTTTTGTAGCTTCTAAATAGAATTTTAGAGCACAGACTACGTCTAAATTGTGTAACAAACGTTCCTTCTTTGAAACTGGATTCGGACACAAAGAAGGAACAACTATCTCCTGGTTAATATTTTTGTTAGAAACAACCTTTGGAAGAAAACCAGGCTTAGTACGCAAAACAACCTTATCTGCATGGAACACCAGATAGGGCGGAGAACACTGCAGAGCAGATAACTCAGAAACTCTTCTAGCAGAAGAAATAGCAACCAAAAACAAAACTTTCCAAGATAACAACTTAATATCTATGGAATGTAGAGGTTCAAACGGAACCCCTTGAAGAACTGAAAGAGCTAGATTTAAACTCCAGGGAGGAGTCAAAGGTCTGTAAACAGGCTTGATCCTAACCAGAGCCTGAACAAATGCTTGAACATCTGGCACAGCTGCCAGTCGTTTGTGTAATAAGACAGATAAAGCAGAAATCTGTCCCTTTAGAGAACTCGCTGATAATCCTTTATCCAAACCCTCTTGAAGAAAGGAAAGGATCTTAGGGATTTTGATCTTATTCCATAAGAATCCCTTGGATTCACACCAGCAGATATATCTTTTCCATATTTTATGGTAAATTTTTCTAGTTACCGGTTTTCTGGCTTGAACTAGAGTATCTATCACAGAATCTGAAGCTGGAGGGAGACCAGATTTGGATGTTCGAATGGACCCTGTACAAGAATATCCTGTCTCAAAGGTAGCTTCCATGGTGGCACCGATGACATATTCACCAGGTCTGCATACCAAGTCCTGCGTGGCCACGCAGGAGCTATCAAGATCACTGAGGCCCTCTCCTGCTTGATCCTGGCTACCAGCCTGGGAATGAGAGGAAACGGTGGAAACACATAGGCTAGGTTGAAGGTCCAAGGCGCTACTAGTGCATCCACTAGAGTCGCCTTGGGATCCCTGGATCTGGACCCGTAGCAAGGAACCTTGAAGTTCTGACGAGACGCCATCAGATCCATATCTGGAATGCCCCATAATTGAGTCAACTGGGCAAAGATCTCCGGGTGGAGTTCCCACTCCCCCGGATGGAATGTCCGCCTCCCAGTTTTCCACACCTGGGATGTGGATCGCAGATAGGTGGCAGGAGTGATCCTCTGCCCATTTTATTATTTTGGTCACTTCTTTCATCGCCAGGGAACTCCTTGTTCCCCCCTGATGATTGATATAAGCAACAGTCGTCATGTTGTCTGATTGGAATCTTATGAATCTGGCCTTTGCTAGTTGAGGCCAAGCCCTGAGAGCATTGAATATCGCTCTCAGTTCCAGAATGTTTATCGGGAGAAGAGACTCTTCCTGAGACCATAGTCCCTGAGCTTTCAGGGATTCCCAGACCGCGCCTCAGCCCACTAGACTGGCGTCGGTCGTGACGATGACCCACTCTGGTCTGCGGAAGCTCATTCCCTGGGACAGGTGGTCCAGGGTTAGCCACCAACGGAGTGAGTCTCTGGTCTTCTGATCTACTTGAATCACTGGAGACAAGTCTGTATAGTCCCCATTCCACTATTTCAGCATGCACAGTTGTAATGGTCTTAGATGAATTCGCGCAAAAGGAACTATGTCCATTGCTTCAACCATCATTCCTACTACTTCCATGCACTGAGCTACGGAAGGATGAGGAATAGAATGAAGAACTTGACAAGCGTTTAGAAGTTTTGACTTTCTGACTTCTGTCAGGAAAATCCTCATTTCTAAAGAATCTATTATTGTTCCCAAGAAGGGAACTCTTGTCGACAGAGACAGGGAACTTTTTTCTATGTTCACCTTCCATCCGTGAGATCTGAGAAAGGCCAGAACGATGTCTGTGTGAGCCTTTGCCTTTGAAAGAGACGACGCTTGTATTAGAATGTCGTCCAAGTACGGTACTACTGCAATGCCCCTTGGTCTTAGAACCGCTAGAAGGGATCCGAGTACCTTTGTGAAAATCCTTGGAGCAGTGGCTAACCCGAATGGGAGGGCCACAAACTGGTAATGTTTGTCCAGAAAGGCGAACCTTAGGAACTGATGATGTTCTTTGTGGATAGGAATATGTAGATACGCATCCTTTAGATCCACGGTAGTCATAAATTGACCTTCCTGGATTGTGGGTAGAATGGTTCGAATGGTTTCCATTTTGAACAATGGTACTCTGAGAAATTTGTTTAGGATCTTTAAATCCAGAATTGGTCTGAAAGTTCCCTCTTTTTTGGGAACTACAAACAGATTTGAGTAAAATCCCATTCCTTGTTCCGCCGTTGGAACTGGGTGTATCACTCCCATCTTTAACAGGTCTTCTACACAATGTAAGAATGCCTGTCTCTTTATTTGGTTTGAGGATAAGTGAGACATGTGGAACCTTCCCCTTGGGGGTAGTTCCTTGAATTCCAGAAGATAACCCTGAGAAACTATTTCTAGTGTCCAGGGATCCTGAACATCTCTTGCCCAAGCCTGAGCAAAGAGAGAGAGTCTGCCCCCTACTAGATCCGGTCCCAGATCGGGGGCTACTCCTTCATGCTGTTTTGTTAGCAGCAGCAGGCTTCTTGGCCTGCTTACCCTTGTTCCAGCCTTGCGTCGGTTTCCAGGCTGGTTTGGTTTGAGAGGCATTACCCTCTTGTTTAGAGGATGCAGAGTTAGAGGCCGGTCCGTTCCTGGAACTGCGAAAGGAACGAAAATTAGACTTATTCTGGCTTTGAAAAGCCTATCTTGTGGGAGGGCATGGCCCTTTCCCCCAGTGATGTCTGAAATAATCTCTTTCAATTCTGGCCCAAAGAGAGTCTTACCCTTGAAGGGGATATTAAGCAATTTTGTCTTGGAAGATACATCCGCTGACCAAGACTTTAGCCAAAGCGCTCTGCGCGCCACAATTGCAAACCCTGAATTTTTCGCCGCTAATCTAGCTAGTTGCAAAGCGGCATCTAAAATAAAAGAATTAGCCAACTTAAGTGCGTGAACTCTGTCCATAACCTCCTCATACGGAGTCTCTCTACTGAGCGACTTTTCTAGTTCCTCGAACCAGAACCACGCTGCTGTAGTGACAGGAACAATGCACGAAATGGGTTGCAGGAGGTAACCTTGCTATACAAAAATCTTTTTAAGCAAACCCTCCAATTTTTTATCCATAGGATCTTTGAAAGCACAATTATCCTCGATAGGAATAGTAGTGCGCTTGTTTAAAGTAGAAACTGCCCCCTCGACCTTAGGGACTGTCTGCCATAAGTCCTTTCTGGGGTCGACCATAGGAAATAATTTCTTAAATATAGGAGGGGGGACAAAAGGTATGCCGGGCTTCTCCCACTCCTTATTCACTATATCCGCCACCCGCTTGGGTATAGGAAAAGCGTCAGGGTGCACCGGAACCTCTAGGAACTTGTCCATCTTGCATAATTTTTCTGGAATGACCAGGTTGTCACAATCATCCAGAGTAGATAACACCTCCTTAAGCAGTGCGCGGAGATGCTCTAATTTAAATTTAAATGTCACCACATCAGGTTCTGCCTGTTGAGAAATTTTACTTGAATCTGAAATTTCCCCATCCGACAAAACCTCCCTCATGACCCCTTCAGATTGGTGTGAGGGTATGACAGAGCAATTATCATCAGCGCCCTCCTGCTCTACAGTGTTTAAAACAGAGCAATCACGCTTTCTCTGATATGCAGTTAATTGTTGCATAGTAATAAGCATTGGCGCGCTAGAAGTACTAGGGGCCTCCTGCGTGGGCAAAACTGGTGTAGACACAGAAGGAGATGATGTAGAACTATGTCTACTCCTTTCATCTGATGAATCATCTTGGGCAACTTTACTATCTGTGGCAATACTGTCCTTTGTTTGGACGCTATGGCACAATTATCACACAATTTTGAAGGGGGACACACATTGATCTTCAAACATATAGAACATAGCTTATCTGAAGGTGCAGACATGTTAAACAGGCTTAAACTTGTCAAAAAAAGTACAAAAACCGTTTTAAAACAAAACCGTTACTGTCTCTTTAAATTTTAAACAGTGCACACTTTATTACTGAATATGTGAAAAAGTATGAAGGATTTGTTCAAAATTTACCAAATTTTCACCACAGTGTCTTAAAGCATTCAAAGTATTGCACACCAATTTTCAGAGCTTTAACCCTTAAAATAAAGAAACCAGAGCCGGTTACAGTTTTAACCCCTCTACAGTCCCAGCTACAGCCTTTGCTGTGACTTTACCAAACCCAGGGGGGAATACGATACCAGATGACGCCTTCTAGGAACTTTTCCAACTACTTTCAGATCCTCACACATGCATCTGCATGTCTTGCTCTCAAAAGTAACTGCACAGTAATGGCGCGAAAATGAGGCTCAGCCTACAACTGGGAAGGCCCTTCCTGACTGGAAAGGTGTCTAACACAGTGCCTGACGTTAAAAAACGTTCCCCAAGCTTATAAGTGTGAATTACAAGCATAAGCATGTATAAAATGCCCAATAAAGCAATCGATTTTGCCCATAAAAGTGTCTACCAGTTTTTGAGACTAAGAAAATGGCTTACCGGTCCCCATGAGGGGTAATGACAGCCTTCCAGCATTACAAGTCTTGTTAGAAATATGGCTAGTCATACCTTAAGCAGAAAAGTCTGCTAACTGTTTCCCCCAACTGAAGTTACTTCATCTCAACAGTCCTATGGGGAAACAGCAAACGATTTTAGTTACTGTCTGCTAAAATAATCTTCCTCACACAAACAGAACTCTTCATCTTTTTCTGTTTCAGAGTAAATAGTACATACCAGCACTATTTTAAAATAACAAACTCTTGATACTAGAATTAAAAAACTACAACTAAACACCACATACTCTTAACCATCTCCGTGGAGATGTTGCCTGTGCAACGGCAAAGAGAATGACTGGGGTGGGCGGAGCCTAGGAGGGACTATATGGACAGCTTTGCTGGGACTCTTTGCCATTTCCTGTTGGGGAAGAGATATTCCCACAAGTAAGGATGACGCCGTGGACCGGACACACCAATGTTGGAGAAAACAGCGTTTGTGGGCAATATGGCAGCATTGAGCTCCATACCGCACACAAATACCAGCGCTGCTTTGAGCTGGTTTTACGTGCTCATGCACAATTTTCCCATAGACATCAATGGGGAGAGCCGGTTAAAAAAAAGCTTAACACCTGCAATAATGGAGCGTAAAGCTCTGTAACGCAGCCCCATTGATTCCAATGGGGAAAGAAAATTTATGTTTAAACCTAACACCCTAACATAAACCCCCGAGTCTAAACACCCCTAATCTGCCACCCCCAACATTGCCGACACCTACATTACACTTATTAACCCCTAATCTGCCACCCCCGACATCGCCGACACCTACATTACACTTATTAACCCCTAATCTGTCGCCCCCAATGTTGCCGCCACCTACACTTATTAACCCCTAATCTACCGCCCCCAACATCGCCGCCACCTACCTACACTTATTAACCCCTAATCTGCCGCCCCCAACGTCGCTGCCACCACTATACTAAAGTTATTAACCCCTAAACCTCTGGCCTCCCACATCACTAACACCCACCTACACTTATTAACCCATAATATGCTGCCCCCAACGTCGCCGCCGCCACCCACCTACACTTATTAACCCCTAATCTGCAGTCCCCAACGTCGTCGACCACCTACCTATACTTATTAACCCCTAATCTGCCGCCCCCAACGTCGCTGCCACCACTATACTAAAGTCATTAACCCCTAAACCTCTGGCCTCCCACATCACTAACACTAAATAAATATATTAACCCCTAAACCTAACTCTAAATCTAACCCTAACCCTAACACCCCTAACTTTAATATAATTAAAATAAATCTATTTATACTTTCAGATCCTCACACATGCATCTGCATGTCTTGCTCTCAAAAGTAACTGCACAGTAATGGCGCGAAAATGAGGCTCAGCCTACAACTGGGAAGGCCCTTCCTGACTGGAAAGGTGTCTAACACAGTGCCTGACGTTAAAAAACGTTCCCCAAGCTTATAAGTGTGAATTACAAGCATAAGCATGTATAAAATGCCCAATAAAGCAATCGATTTTGCCCATAAAAGTGTCTACCAGTTTTTGAGACTAAGAAAATGGCTTACCGGTCCCCATGAGGGGTAATGACAGCCTTCCAGCATTACAAGTCTTGTTAGAAATATGGCTAGTCATACCTTAAGCAGAAAAGTCTGCTAACTGTTTCCCCCAACTGAAGTTACTTCATCTCAACAGTCCTATGTGGAAACAGCAAACGATTTTAGTTACTGTCTGCTAAAATAATCTTCCTCACACAAACAGAACTCTTCATCTTTTTCTGTTTCAGAGTAAATAGTACATACCAGCACTATTTTAAAATAACAAACTCTTGATAGTAGAATTAAAAAACTACAACTAAACACCACATACTCTTAACCATCTCCGTGGAGATGTTGCCTGTGCAACGGCAAAGAGAATGACTGGGGTGGGCGGAGCCTAGGAGGGACTATATGGACAGCTTTGCTGGGACTCTTTGCCATTTCCTGTTGGGGAAGAGATATTCCCACAAGTAAGGATGACGCCGTGGACCGGACACACCAATGTTGGAGAAAACAGCGTTTGTGGGCAATATGGCAGCATTGAGCTCCATACCGCACACAAATACCAGCGCTGCTTTGAGCTGGTTTTACGTGCTCATGCACGATTTTCCCATAGACATCAATGGGGAGAGCCGGTTAAAAAAAAGCTTAACACCTGCAATAATGGAGCGTAAAGCTCTGTAACGCAGCCCCATTGATTCCAATGGGGAAAGAAAATTTATGTTTAAACCTAACACCCTAACATAAACCCCCGAGTCTAAACACCCCTAATCTGCCACCCCCAACATCGCCGACACCTACATTACACTTATTAACCCCTAATCTGCCACCCCTGACATCGCCGACACCTACATTACACTTATTAACCCCTAATCTGTCGCCCCCAATGTTGCCGCCACCTACACTTATTAACCCCTAATCTACCGCCCCCAACATCGCCGCCACCTGCCTACACTTATTAACCCCTAATCTGCAGTCCCCAACGTCGTCGACCACCTACCTATACTTATTAACCCCTAATCTGCCGCCCCCAACGTCGCTGCCACCACTATACTAAAGTCATTAACCCCTAAACCTCTGGCCTCCCACATCACTAACACTAAATAAATATATTAACCCCTAAACCTAACTCTAAATCTAACCCTAACACCCCTAACTTTAATATAATTAAAATAAATCTATTTATACTTTCAGATCCTCACACATGCATCTGCATGTCTTGCTCTCAAAAGTAACTGCACAGTAATGGCGCGAAAATGAGGCTCAGCCTACAACTGGGAAGGCCCTTCCTGACTGGAAAGGTGTCTAACACAGTGCCTGACGTTAAAAAACGTTCCCCAAGCTTATAAGTGTGAATTACAAGCATAAGCATGTATAAAATGCCCAATAAAGCAATCGATTTTGCCCATAAAAGTGTCTACCAGTTTTTGAGACTAAGAAAATGGCTTACCGGTCCCCATGAGGGGTAATGACAGCCTTCCAGCATTACAAGTCTTGTTAGAAATATGGCTAGTCATACCTTAAGCAGAAAAGTCTGCTAACTGTTTCCCCCAACTGAAGTTACTTCATCTCAACAGTCCTATGTGGAAACAGCAAACGATTTTAGTTACTGTCTGCTAAAATAATCTTCCTCACACAAACAGAACTCTTCATCTTTTTCTGTTTCAGAGTAAATAGTACATACCAGCACTATTTTAAAATAACAAACTCTTGATAGTAGAATTAAAAAACTACAACTAAACACCACATACTCTTAACCATCTCCGTGGAGATGTTGCCTGTGCAACGGCAAAGAGAATGACTGGGGTGGGCGGAGCCTAGGAGGGACTATATGGACAGCTTTGCTGGGACTCTTTGCCATTTCCTGTTGGGGAAGAGATATTCCCACAAGTAAGGATGACGCCGTGGACCGGACACACCAATGTTGGAGAAAACAGCGTTTGTGGGCAATATGGCAGCATTGAGCTCCATACCGCACACAAATACCAGCGCTGCTTTGAGCTGGTTTTACGTGCTCATGCACGATTTTCCCATAGACATCAATGGGGAGAGCCGGTTAAAAAAAAGCTTAACACCTGCAATAATGGAGCGTAAAGCTCTGTAACGCAGCCCCATTGATTCCAATGGGGAAAGAAAATGTATGTTTAAACCTAACACCCTAACATAAACCCCCGAGTCTAAACACCCCTAATCTGCCACCCCCAACATCGCCGACACCTACATTACACTTATTAACCCCTAATCTGCCACCCCTGACATCGCCGACACCTACATTACACTTATCAACCCCTAATCTGTCGCCCCCAATGTTGCCGCCACCTACACTTACTAACCCCTAATCTACCGCCCCCAACATCGCCGCCACCTGCCTACACTTATTAACCCCTAATCTGCCGCCCCCAACGTCGCTGCCACCACTATACTAAAGTTATTAACCCCTAAACCTCTGGCCTCCCACATCACTAACACCCACCTACACTTATTAACCCATAATATG
This sequence comes from Bombina bombina, assembly GCF_027579735.1. Lineage (NCBI taxonomy): Eukaryota > Metazoa > Chordata > Amphibia > Anura > Bombinatoridae > Bombina > Bombina bombina. The sequence goes on along the minus strand of NC_069501.1, from coordinate 1,177,127,862 downwards.
CTGCCCCCAACGTCGCCGCCGCCACCCACCTACACTTATTAACCCCTAATCTGCCGTCCCCAACGTCGTCGACCACCTACCTATACTTATTAACCCCTAATCTGCCGCCCCCAACGTCGCTGCCACCACTATACTAAAGTCATTAACCCCTAAACCTCTGGCCTCCCACATCACTAACACTAAATAAATATATTAACCCCTAAACCTAACTCTAAATCTAACCCTAACCCTAACACCCCTAACTTTAATATAATTAAAATAAATCTAAATACAAATTACTATTATTACCTAAATAATACCTATTTAAGGCTAAATACTTACCTGTAAAATAAACCCTAAGCTAGCTACAATATAACTAATAGTTACATTGTAGCTATCGTAGGTTTTATTTTTATTTCACAGGCAAGTTTGTATTTATTTTAACTAGGTAGACTAGTTAGTAAATAGTTATTAACTATTTACTAGCTACCTAGTTAAAATAAATACAAAGTTACCTGTAAAATAAAACCTAACCTGTCTTACACTAAAACCTAACATTACACTAAAATTAAATAAATTAAATTAACAAAATACAATTATCTAAATTACACAAAATAAAAAAGAAATGATCAAATATTTAAACTAATTACACCTAATCTAATAGCCCTATTAGGTTTTATTTTACAGGTAAATTTGTATTTATTTTAACTAGGTAGCTAGTAAATAGTTAATAACTATTTACTAACTAGTGTACCTAGTTAAAATAAATACAAACTTGCTTGTGAAATAAAAATAAAACCTAAGATAGATACAATGTAACTATTAGTTATATTGTAGCTATCTTAGGGTTTATTTTACAGGTAAGTATTTAGTTTTAAATAGGTATTATTTAGGTAATAATACTAATTTGTATTTAGATTTGTTTTAATTATATTAAAGTTAGGGGTTAATAAGTTTATTTTAGTGTTTGCGATGTGGGAGGGCCTCGGTTTAGGGGTTAATAGGTCGTTTATGGGTGTTAGTGTACTTTTTAGCACTTTAGTTATGAGTTTTATACTACAGCTTTGTAACGTAAAACTCATAACTACTTTCAGTTTACGGTACGGATCTTGTAGTTATAGGCTGTACCGGCGCTATGGAAGTCCCATTGAAAAAGGACTTTTTAAAAAGTGCGGTAGTTAAGTTGCGTGACGGCCAAAAAAGTGTTTGGTACAGCTATACCTACAAGACTTGTAATAGCAGCGGTAGTGAAAAAGCATCATTATGAGGCTTTTTCACTCATAACGCAAAACTCGTAATCTAGCCGAAAATATTTTATCCAAATAAAGCAAATAATGGGTGGAGATTGGATATTGAAAAACAACTGCAGCAAACAAGTATTTAAAAATGCTCACACTCACCTCTCGCTTCTCTTGTTCTGTTCCTTTTACTGCTTCTTTCATCTCCATCCCTCAGTACTCTCCCTCCCTCCTTTCATTTCCTCTACATATAACTTTCCTTTATCAGCTTAACTTTGTTTCTATTGGCTAACCCCTTCTCCCAGTTTTCCCAGCACTTACTATTTTAATCTCCCTCAATATCCAATAATTCTGACGCATTTTTTTTGCTGTTCTAGATACTGCGTTCTGTCCTTAACCCCTGTTTGCATTCATTTTATATCATATTTACCTTATATATACTTTCATATTACCTCCTTCCTGTCTGCCACATGGAGAGTACTAATTATTATTTGTCAGCCATATATAGAGTTATTATTTACTGATGTTTGCCAGACACACATTAAGCATTAACTCCCTGCCAAAAACAGATATTCACTTACATCCTCTAGGGATTTTTTTTATGGATGTATGGTAGCTGTTAATATTCTCCTCCTTTTGACAAATACCCTCTTGGGCATCACATGCAACACTGCCACATTGCACAAGACATCATTAATTGTCATCTGATGCAGAGAGGCATTTTCTGGATGAAGAAGCATTTTACCAGCCAGTTGAAGGTCATCTGCGTCACAAAGAGATTATGCGCGCAGCTGTTAGACTTGGCACAGAAGCCTGTAGGTGCTCCAAACATGCCACATTCATTATATGAAGGAGCCAGGGAGTGGCGAGGCAGCAGGCAGCCAAGCAGCTATTCATGCCTGACAGTTCTACCACTTTGTCATTCACTACTGCATTTACTTTTGCCACCTTCATTTTTCTTACGTCTCTTCCTTCTCTTCCTTTCTTTTTCGTGCTCTCACCAACTCTCTCCCTGTCTTTTATTAACCTTATACCATTCACCTCTCTTCTTCTCATTCATCTCTGCTTTGTGTAATCTGATTCTTACACTCTCCACTTTTTGTTGTCTCTCTCTCTCCCTATGGTAAGCGCTCTCCCCTCCCTCTCCTCCAGTTCTACAGTCCCACTCCTACATGTTGGCAAAAAACACTGAGAGTACTGCAAGGGGCACATCCATCTGGCTAAGGTTATGGTAGCTGGAAGCATAAAGCCTACGTAATAGAGTGAATTTTTTTTTTTATTAGTGTTGCTGAACTTTCCTATTACTGATCCACCATAATGTGAACTTAAGGTCATCCATTTAGTGAGCTCAATTTATCAATCCATGGCGGACAGGGGCGGACATATTCGCCCCTGTCCGCCCGAGGTCTCCTTTGGCGGGCAGCAATCCACTGCCCGCATTTAACAATGCACACGAGCGCTTCTTTGCCTGCACAAAGCCAATCACACGCAGGCAGGAGCTGTCAAACTTGCTGGTCAGAAGAAACCGGGGAGATTGAAATTATCTACCTAAGAAGTGGAGAACAGGGTAGAGAGGTAGTGGTCTGATGAACCTGCAGTCAAAATGGAGAAATGGGCTTGATAAATCTAGCCCAGTATGTAACCTTCCTATGGAGGCAAGAGAGTGAGAATGTATTGTGGTAAAATGCTAGAATCTCTTTACACAGATCTGTTGAAGGTGTCATTTGTAGGAATAAATGCATAAGGATTTGATTTCACTCTCACACCATAAGTAAAAAGCTCGTTTTGTACTTTAAATGTTCTCTTTCCACTGAATTTTCCAACTCTGTTAAATCTAAGATAGTGTTTATTTATATTCAAAGATTGAGCATCAGGTATAGAATAATAAAATATTTTAATACATTTTGCCAAAGTTCATTGTAGTAATGGAAGTACTTCAGTGGCGTATTTAGGTTTTGTGCTGCCCTAGGCACTGAAGTTGTTATATGTTATGTAACACAACAAGCTGCAATATCTTGCTAAGCACACTGAAAATTGGCAAAATTAACAACTGAAACAACTTTTAGATATTTACAACTAAATACTATTTATTAAAACAAGTTTATTGACATTCAAATAATTATTTTGTAGTCATTAAACTGCGTGCATAATCTAAAGCTTATGTAATTTTAGTACTGCTGACCCTGTAAGTCTTTGTGTTTAACCCCCACACCCTAGTTAATATTATTATTGTCATCCTCATCACTTTAAAGTGCCACTCAAGTGTCTTCTCAGAACCAGTAATTCCCTGCAGCTTCTGAATAGGACGTGAATGTCAAGATAAAAGGGACACTCAAGTCAAAATTAAACTTCATGATTCAGATACAGCAGTAATTATAAACAACTTTCCAATTTACTTTTTATATTTACACTTTTTGAGTCACCAACTCCTACTGAGCATGTGCAAGAATTCACAGTATATACGTATATGGATTTGTGATTGGCTGATGGCTGTCACATGATACAGGGGGAGTGGAAATAGACATAACTTTGCAATTTATTTAACAAAAATATACTACTCATTTGAAGTTCAGACTAGGGGGCCCATTTAACAAGCTCCGTAGGGCCCGTGTTTCTGGCGAGTCTTCAGATTCGCCAGAAACACAAGTTATAGAGCTGCGGTCTAAAGGCCGCTGCTCCATAACCCTGTCCGCCTGCTCTGAGCAGGCGGACAGGAATCGCCAGAAATCAACCCGATCGAGTATGATCGGGTTGATTGACACCCCCCTGCTGGCGGCCGATTGGCTGCGAGTCAGCAGGGGGCGGCGTTGCACCAGCAGCTCTTGTGAGCTGCTGGTGCAATGCTGAATACGGAGAGCGTATTGCTCTCCGCATTCAGCGAGGTCTTGCGGACCTGATTCGCAGTGTCGGATCAGGTCTGCAAGACCTTTAATAAATAGGGGCCTAAGTGCTATTGCATTGTCTTCTTATCATGCATTTGTTGATTATGCAAATCTACAGTGTTGACTGATCCTTTAAGGATTTATGATTCAGATAGAACATTTCATTTTAAGTTCCTTTTTAAATTTACTTATATCATCAAATTTGCATTGTTCCCTTTGTATCTTTTGTTGAAAGTCAGCTCCAGAGCAGCAATGCACTGCTAGGTGCAAGCTGAATTCACTGAATGAGCCAATGAAAAGAGGCCTAAGTGTGTAGCCACCAATCACCTTGAAGTAATGTCTAAACCTACCTTGGTATGCTTTTTAACAAAGAATATCAAGGGAATGGAGTAACTTTTATAATACAAGTACATTGAAAATAGAATGCTCTATCTGAGCCATTAAAGTTTAATTTCCACTTTCATGTCCCTTTAACTATCTGTTCAGCTTTTTATTTTAGAGGAACACTAAAGCCAAAATTAAACTTTCATGATTCAGATAGAACAGACAATTTTAAAAACTTTATTTTGCTTCTATATTGAAATTGAGCACAGTATTTTTATATGTACACTTTCTGAATATGTACACTTAACTGAAATTTGTCTGAAAAAAAACTAATTAGAAATTCAGACTAGGCGCTATTGGATTGTCATTTTATTATGCATTTGTTGATTATGCAATTATACTGCATTTAATGGCCCTTTAATGTACTTTGCAATATAAATGCATTAAAGGGGTACTAAACCCCCAAAAAAACTTTCATGATTAAGATAGAGCATGACATTTTAAGCAACTTTCTAATTGACTCCTATTATAAATTTTTCTTCATTCTCTTGCTATCTTTATTTGAACAGCAAGAATGTTTTGCAAATTGGTGGCTACATTTGCCCACCAATCAGCAAATACTACCCAGGTGTTTAACCAAAAATGGGCCGGCTCCTAAGCTTTACATTCTTGTTTTCAAATAAAGAAAGCAAGAGAAAACGATAATATGAGTAAATTAGAAAATAGCTTAAAATTGCATGCTCTCTGGGTTTAGTGTCCCTTTAAGAAAAGTCTGCTTTAGGCATGGACCCTATGCAGATTCTGATTGGTTTATATGCACTGTTGTTTGCTTATTAATGAGTCATAGGAATGGAATGTGTGCAAAACTCAGAAGCTGATCTCTCATTTAAAACAAAATCTAAAGGAGCCTTTTCTTTAAATGTATTTACATAGCAGGGTGTATTCAAATAACAGAATTTATGTTTACCTGATAAATTACTTTCTCCAACGGTGTGTCCGGTCCACGGCGTCATCCTTACTTGTGGGATATTCTCTTCCCCAACAGGAAATGGCAAAGAGCCCAGCAAAGCTGGTCACATGATCCCTCCTAGGCTCCGCCTACCCCAGTCATTCGACCGACGTTAAGGAGGAATATTTGCATAGGAGAAACCATATGATACCGTGGTGACTGTAGTTAAAGAAAATAAATTATCAGACCTGATTAAAAAACCAGGGCGGGCCGTGGACCGGACACACCGTTGGAGAAAGTAATTTATCAGGTAAACATAAATTCTGTTTTCTCCAACATAGGTGTGTCCGGTCCACGGCGTCATCCTTACTTGTGGGAACCAATACCAAAGCTTTAGGACACGGATGATGGGAGGGAGCAAATCAGGTCACCTAGATGGAAGGCACCACGGCTTGCAAAACCTTTCTCCCAAAAATAGCCTCAGAAGAAGCAAAAGTATCAAACTTGTAAAATTTGGTAAAAGTGTGCAGTGAAGACCAAGTCGCTGCCCTACATATCTGATCAACAGAAGCCTCGTTCTTGAAGGCCCATGTGGAAGCCACAGCCCTAGTGGAATGAGCTGTGATTCTTTCGGGAGGCTGCCGTCCGGCAGTCTCGTAAGCCAATCTGATGATGCTTTTAATCCAAAAAGAGAGAGAGGTAGAAGTTGCTTTTTGACCTCTCCTTTTACCGGAATAAACAACAAACAAGGAAGATGTTTGTCTAAAATCCTTTGTAGCGTCTAAATAGAATTTCAGAGCGCGAACAACATCCAAATTGTGCAACAAACGTTCCTTCTTTGAAACTGGTTTCGGACACAGAGAAGGTACGATAATCTCCTGGTTAATGTTTTTGTTAGAAACAACTTTTGGAAGAAAACCAGGTTTAGTACGTAAAACCACCTTATCTGCATGGAACACCAGATAAGGAGGAGAACACTGCAGAGCAGATAATTCTGAAACTCTTCTAGCAGAAGAAATTGCAACCAAAAACAAAACTTTCCAAGATAATAACTTAATATCAACGGAATGTAAGGGTTCAAACGGAACCCCCTGAAGAACTGAAAGAACTAAGTTGAGACTCCAAGGAGGAGTCAAAGGTTTGTAAACAGGCTTGATTCTAACCAGAGCCTGAACAAAGGCTTGAACATCTGGCACAGCTGCCAGCTTTTTGTGAAGTAACACAGACAAGGCAGAAATCTGTCCCTTCAGGGAACTTGCAGATAATCCTTTTTCCAATCCTTCTTGAAGGAAGGATAGAATCTTAGGAATCTTAACCTTGTCCCAAGGGAATCCTTTAGATTCACACCAACAGATATATTTTTTCCAAATTTTGTGGTAAATCTTTCTAGTTACAGGCTTTCTGGCCTGAACAAGAGTATCGATAACAGAATCTGAGAACCCTCGCTTCGATAAGATCAAGCGTTCAATCTCCAAGCAGTCAGCTGGAGTGCTTAAAAGTATTGCACACCAAATTTGGAAGCTTTAACCCTTAAAATAACGGAACCGGAGCCGTTTTTAACTTTAACCCCTTTACAGTCCCTGGTATCTGCTTTGCTGAGACCCAACCAAGCCCAAAGGGGAATACGATACCAAATGACGCCTTCAGAAAGTCTTTTCTATGTATCAGAGCTCCTCACACATGCGACTGCATGTCATGCCTCTCAAAAACAAGTGCGCAACACCGGCGCGAAAATGAGGCTCTGCCTATGATTTGGGAAAGCCCCTAAAGAATAAGGTGTCTAAAATAGTGCCTGCCGATATAATCTTATCAAAATACCCAGATTAAATGATTCCTCAAGGCTAAATATGTGTTAATAATGAATCGATTTAGCCCAGAAAAAGTCTACAGTCTTAATAAGCCCTTGTGAAGCCCTTATTTACTATCTTAATAAACATGGCTTACCGGATCCCATAGGGAAAATGACAGCTTCCAGCATTACATCGTCTTGTTAGAATGTGTCATACCTCAAGCAGCAGGAGACTGCTCACTGTTCCCCCAACTGAAGTTAATTCCTCTCAACAGTCCTGTGTGGAACAGCCATGGATTTTAGTAACGGTTGCTAAAATCATTTTCCTCATACAAACAGAAATCTTCATCTCTTTTCTGTTTCTGAGTAAATAGTACATACCAGCACTATTTTAAAATAACAAACTCTTGATTGAATAATAAAAACTACAGTTAAACACTAAAAAACTCTAAGCCATCTCCGTGGAGATGTTGCCTGTACAACGGCAAAGAGAATGACTGGGGTAGGCGGAGCCTAGGAGGGATCATGTGACCAGCTTTGCTGGGCTCTTTGCCATTTCCTGTTGGGGAAGAGAATATCCCACAAGTAAGGATGACGCCGTGGACCGGACACACCTATGTTGGAGAAAATGGTATTGCTATACTATATCACTATATGTCCCTATACATTTTAACTTTTTTTCCTAGCTGGGCTTTAAAATCTTCACAACTTTATCACAACTAGAATCCACTGACTGTTAAAAGTTTGTATGTAAAGGTGCATCTTATGGCTCTTTTTAAATATCTCCTGTGAAGTGGTCTCTGACTTTTCTGTGGATAGATTTACACTCAGATGATGCTGATTGGATAAAAAATTGGGTATCACATGTTCATTATACCTTTGGCACATTCAGTTGAAGAGGATTTGATGATCAAAAGAAAATTATTATAGTGTAAGGTAGCAACAGCTGCTTCAAATAATTGGTTCCTTGTTATTCCTAGCTTTATAAAACAGCAAGTCAATTTTGAATATATGTGACATTTTATAGACTAAGATATGCAGAATTCAAAGCAGGTATAGTTAGTTTGTAACCTTATGCCGCTTTCTGCACAATCTGAAAGTAATTGTCTATTTCTATTTACATATTTATAGCTGTATATTTTCCCACAAATACATAACTTCCAACATCTCAACTTACTGACCTATAACCAATGGTTAAGGGACTTAGGTTTAACTTTAACAGGAGGGGTGCTTGGTTAGCTCATGGGAAAGGCTTTGACTGTCTAGGATCCAAATAAGTACTATGTCTTGATATACACTCTCTAGTAGGGCTCAATAAATGCTAGAAACTGGATAGCCACAGCTCCTAGATTTCCATATCTGGCTCTTAACTTTTTGGGTTATATTTAGATACCCCTAAATTGCATTCTGGGACACAAGTGGGCAGAATTGCAGGTGTGGTGCCATGGTAGCGCTGCGGAACCTGTTGGCGCTCTACAAATACCTGATAATAATAAAAAAATATAATAGGCAGGGTCCAAGTCAGGACATTCTCTGGGCAGGTTGGATGGAGTATAGGTGGGGTTTACTCAGAATATGGGCTGCCCAGTCAATGTATGCTTTTTTGTATTTATTGTTTTGGGGGTACAGCCAATCGGGATTGTACCACCAGCATAAGTCTGCAGACGCTACCTAAAAATGATGCATTTACACAGACATTTTCAACAACACATTATTGCCATAAAACATACTACATTACATGTTTTCTGCTTTAATACTAACATTTATAATATTGTTCTTATCATCATGTCCTTGGCTGGAACAATTTTTATTTCAAACTTAAAGTGAATGTCAAGTTTGATGAATCAGTGCCTGGTTTTTAAAGGGATACTAAACCCAATTTTTTTCTTTTATGATTCAGATAGAGCATGCAATTTTAAGCAACTTTCTAATTTACTCCTATTATCAATTTTTATTTGTTATCTTGCTATGTTTAATTAAAAAGCAGGAATGTAAAGCTTAAGAGCCGGCCCATTTATGGTTGAGAACCTGGGTTATGCTTGCTAATTGGTTTGCTAACTGTATCCACCAATAAGAAAGCGCTATCCATGGTGCTGATCCTAAAATGTAAATTAGAAAGTTGCTTAAAACTGCATGCTCTATCTGAACCATTAAAGAAAAAATTTGGGTTTAGTGTCCCTTTAAAAATCCTATTAAAAACAGGGACACTTTCATTCATCAAACTTTACATTTCACTAATTTTGTTAAAATACCTTTTAATCTTGAAAGCAGCTCCAGGGATTCCCCCTCCTGCCGCTCATCACTTCATACATCAGCAATGACAAATATGGCATCCTCCAATCGCGGCTTTCCCCCCAGGGGAATCATTGCCTGAGGCAACGCCGTGATTGGAAGAAGCCGGATTCGTAATTTTTGACATATGAAGAGGCTTGCGACGGGCGGGGGAAGCACTGGAGCAGTTTTCAAGATTAAAAGGTAAGTATTTTAACAAAACAAGTGAAATGTAAAGTTTGATAAATGAAAGTGCTCCTGTTTTTAATAGGGTTTTTAAAAGCCGGGCACTGATTCATCAAACTTGACATTCACTTTAAAATTCGCCAACTACACACAAAATAGGTAATAAATGTAACAATTATCTCTCAACATAACAGTAAAAAGCAGACCCCCTAACTGTCCCTATTTGAGACAGACAGTGCCTAATTCTGACCTTTGCCCCTCTGAGACAGCCATATGTCCCTATTTGCTAAATTTCCTTTAGCCCCACCCAGCCAAACCCACAAACCAACCAGGCACGCCCACAATCCTGCCCACAAAACGTTAACGGCCCCTTCAACCACCAGAGTCCATATTACCTAGCCACAAATGTTGGGAGGTATGAAAAAGTAAAAACTAAATAAATAAGCATAACTACAGTTCCAAAATATCAATACATTTTTTTGAGAAATACAAATTGTGAAGATAAAAATGTTGCACCAATTATGTACAGTAAAAATAAAACTTGAAAATAGATATTTGATATAAACCACTGGATTTATTTCCTTGTGTGCTAAGTGCTTTTTGTTTTTTTATACTAAGTAAACAGTTTAGTCTGTTCAGTGTGTTCACCAATGCCATTGTCATAATCTGTTAATCCCTTCAATCAACAATGACTTGGTATTTTGTCATCTAGTCTGGACAAACCTCAAAAAAAAAATAACATTAAGGACAACGTGAAATTTGTTTTAATTAATTAGAAAAATAAAACAAATCATGAGGAAAATAAAAACAGGGACTGAATTGAAAGTAATGGTCCAGATCACTAAGGGATTATTTTGCATTAAAGGGACATGGACAATTTAAAATAAAAAGAATAAACTTTCATGATTCAGATGGAATTTTTTATATACTTCTATTAGCAAACTGACTTGGTATCTTTTGGTACATTTTGTTAAAGAGCATACTTTGATAGGCTCAGGAGTGCATGCACCTGTTTTGAGCACTATATAATAGCAGTATCTGTAACAATGTTTTTAACAATATTATAAATTGTTGAGCACCAGAGAGAGCAGTGATTTCAACAAGGTATAAAATTGCTACAAATATTGTAGCAATCATTGCTGCCATATAATGGTCAGGACACATGCACGCTACTGAGCCTACCTAGGCATGCTCTTCAACAAAGCATACAAAGAGAACAAATCAAATTTGGTTATAGAAGTAAATTGCAAATTTGTTTAAAATCACACACTCTTATCTGAATTTAAATTTTGACTTTCATTAAGTCATGAATAAGTGGTTCCTATCATGTTGGTAAGCATATTAGATGCACCTATATATACAAAAAAATGAAATAGAATCTAAGTTCAAAATTTGTAAACACGCAGACAATCGATTTGGGACAACCTTGCAAAAATGGCATTCATATGTTACTGATATAACCTAAAGGCATCTAGATAAGACTTTAGGTGCCTTGATGAACATTTTATCCAGAAATCTATAAACTTAGCAGTATTGCCTCAAAACATGTGTGATCAATACTGTAGCACTATTATAATTAGTGTTGCCAACCCTCCCTTATTTTCAGGAATCTCCATTATTTGCCCAAACTTTTCTTTTACAGTCTCCCAGTCTCCCTTACTTATTTCCTCTTGTTTTCTCCCTTATTGTTTACAAAATGTAAGATCTAATTTTTAAACATTTACGGCTAGATTTGGAGTTTGGCGGTAAAAGGGCTGTTAACGCTCCGCGGGTTTTTTTCTGGCCGCACCATAAATTTAACTCTGGTATCGAGAGTTTAATCAAATGCGGCGTTAGGCTCCAAAAAGGGAGCGTAGAGCATTTTTACCGCAAATGCAACTCTCGATACCAGAGTTGCTTACGGACGCGGCCGGCCTCAAAAACGTGCTCGTGCACGATTCCCCCATAGAAAACAATGGGGCTGTTTGAGCTGAAAAAAAACCTAACACCTGCAAAAAAGCAGCGTTCAGCTCCTAACGCAGCCCCATTGTTTCCTATGGGGAAACACTTCCTACGTCTGCACCTAACACTCTAACATGTACCCCGAGTCTAAACACCCCTAACCTTACACTTATTAACCCCTAATCTGCCGCCCCCGCTATCGCTGACCCCTGCATTACACTTTTAACCCCTAATCTGCCGCTCCGTAAACCGCCGCAACCTACGTTATCCCTATGTACCCCTAATCTGCTGCCCCTAACACCGCCGACCCCTATATTATATTTATTAACCCCTAATCTGCCCCCCACAACGTTGCCGACACCTACCTACACTTATTAACCCCTAATCTGCCGAGCGGACCTGAGCGCTACTATAATAAAGTTATTAACCCCTAATCCGCCTCACTAACCCTATCATAAATAGTATTAACCCCTAATCTGCCCTCCCTAACATCGCCGACACCTACCTTCAATTATTAACCCCTAATCTGCCGACCGGAGCTCACCGCTATTCTAATAAATGTATTAACCCCTAAAGCTAAGTCTAACCCTAACACTAACACCCCCTAAGTTAAATATAATTTTTATCTAACGAAATAAATTAACTCTTATTAAATAAATGATTCCTATTTAAAGCTAAATACTTACCTGTAAAATAAACCCTAATATAGCTACAATATAAATTATAATTATATTATAGCTATTTTAGGATTAATATTTATTTTACAGGTAACTTTGTATTTATTTTAACCAGGTACAATAGCTATTAAATAGTTAATAACTATTTAATAGTTACCTAGTTAAAATAATAACAAATTTACCTGTAAAATAAATCCTAACCTAAGTTATAATTAAACCTAACACTACCCTATCAATAAAATAATTAAATAAACTACCTACAATTACCTACAATTAACCTAACACTACACTATCAATAAATTAATTAAACACAATTGCTACAAATAAATACAATTAAATAAACTATCTAAAGTACAAAAAATAAAAAAGAACTAAGTTACAGAAAATAAAAAAATATTTACAAACATAAGAAAAATATTACAACAATTTTAAACTAATTACACCTACTCTAAGCCCCCTAATAAAATAACAAAGACCCCCAAAATAAAAAATTCCCTACCCTATTCTAAAATACAAAAATTACAAGCTCTTTTACCTTACCAGCCCTGAACAGGGCCCTTTGCGGGGCATGCCCCAAGAATTTCAGCTCTTTTGCCTGTAAAAAAAAACATACAATACCCCCCCCCCAACATTACAACCCACCACCCACATACCCCTAATCTAACCCAAACCCCCCTTAAATAAACCTAACACTAAGCCCCTGATGATCTTCCTACCTTGTCTTCACCATGCCAGGTTCACCGATCCGTCCTTGCTCCAAGATCTTCATCCAACCCAAGCGGGGGTTGGCGATCCATAATCCGGTGCTCCAAAGTCTTCCTCCTATCCGGCAAGAAGAGGACATCCGGACCGGCAAACATCTTCTCTAAGCGGCATCTTCTATGTTCTTCCATCCGATGACGACCGGCTCCATCTTGAAGACCTCCAGCGCGGATCCATCCTCTTCTTCCGACGACTAGACGACGAATGACGGTTCCTTTAAGGGACGTCATCCAAGATGGCGTCCCTCGAATTCCGATTGGCTGATAGGATTCTATCAGCCAATCGGAATTAAGGTAGGAATTTTCTGATTGGCTGATGGAATCAGCCAATCAGAATCAAGTTCAATCCGATTGGCTGATCCAATCAGCCAATCAGATTGAGCTCGCATTCTATTGGCTGTTCCGATCAGCCAATAGAATGCGAGCTCAATCTGATTGGCTGATTGGATCAGCCAATCGGATTGAACTTGATTCTGATTGGCTGATTCCATCAGCCAATCAGAAAATTCCTACCTTAATTCCGATTGGCTGATAGAATCCTATCAGCCAATCGGAATTCGAGGGACGCCATCTTGGATGACGTCCCTTAAAGGAACTGTCATTCGTCGTCTAGTCGTCGGAAGAAGAGGATGGATCCGCGCTGGAGGTCTTCAAGATGGAGCCGGTCGTCATCGGATGGAAGAACATAGAAGATGCCACTTGGAGAAGATGTTTGCCGGTCCGGATGTCCTCTTCTTGCCGGATAGGAGGAAGACTTTGGAGCACCGGATTATGGATCGCCAACCCCCGCTTGGGTTGGATGAAGATCTTGGAGCAAGGACGGATCGGTGAACCTGGCATGGTGAAGACAAGGTAGGAAGATCATCAGGGGCTTAGTGTTAGGTTTATTTAAGGGGGGTTTGGGTTAGATTAGGGGTATGTGGGTGGTGGGTTGTAATGTTGGGGGGGGGGTATTGTATGTTTTTTTTTACAGGCAAAAGAGCTGAAATTCTTGGGGCATGCCCCGCAAAGGGCCCTGTTCAGGGCTGGTAAGGTAAAAGAGCTTGTAATTTTTGTATTTTAGAATAGGGTAGGGAATTTTTTATTTTGGGGGTCTTTGTTATTTTATTAGGGGGCTTAGAGTAGGTGTAATTAGTTTAAAATTGTTGTAATATTTTTCTTATGTTTGTAAATATTTTTTTATTTTCTGTAACTTAGTTCTTTTTTATTTTTTGTACTTTAGATAGTTTATTTAATTGTATTTATTTGTAGCAATTGTGTTTAATTAATTTATTGATAGTGTAGTGTTAGGTTAATTGTAGGTAATTGTAGGTAGTTTATTTAATTATTTTATTGATAGGGTAGTGTTAGGTTTAATTATAACTTAGGTTAGGATTTATTTTACAGGTAAATTTGTAATTATTTTAACTAGGTAACTATTAAATAGTTCTTAACTATTTAATAGCTATTGTACCTGGTTAAAATAAATACAAAGTTACCTGTAAAATAAATATTAATCCTAAAATAGCTATAATATAATTATAATTTATATTGTAGCTATATTAGGATTTATTTTACAGGTAAGTATTTAGCTTTAAATAGGAATCATTTATTTAATAAGAGTTAATTTATTTCGTTAGATAAAAATTATATTTAACTTAGGGGGGTGTTAGTGTTAGGGTTAGACTTAGCTTTAGGGGTTAATACATTTATTAGAATAGCGGTGAGCTCCGGTCGGCAGATTAGGGGTTAATAATTGAAGGTAGGTGTCGGCGATGTTAGGGAGGGCAGATTAGGGGTTAATACTATTTATGATAGGGTTAGTGAGGCGGATTAGGGGTTAATAACTTTATTATAGTAGCGCTCAGGTCCGCTCGGCAGATTAGGGGTTAATAAGTGTAGGTAGGTGTCGGCGACGTTGTGGGGGGCAGATTAGGGGTTAATAAATATAACATAGGGGTCGGCGATGTTAGGGGCAGAAGATTAGGGGTACATAGGGATAACGTAGGTGGCGGCGATTTGCGGTCGGAAGATTAGGGGTTAATTATTTTAAGTAGCTTGCGGCGACGTTGTGTGGGGCAAGTTAGGGGTTAATAAATATAATATAGGGGTCGGCGGGGTTAGGGGCAGCAGATTAGGGGTACATAAGTATAACGTAGGTGGCGGTCGGCAGATTAGGGGTTAAACATTTTAATCGAGTGGCGGCGATGTGGGGGGACCTCGGTTTAGGGGTACATAGGTAGTTTATGGGTGTTAGTGTAGTTTAGGGTACAGTAGTTAAGAGCTTTATGAACCGGCGTTAGCCAGAAAGCTCTTAACTCCTGCTATTTTCAGGCGGCTGGAATCTTGTCGTTAGAGCTCTAACGCTCACTTCAGAAACGACTCTAAATACCAGCGTTAGAAAGATCCCATTGAAAAGATAGGCTACGCAAATGGCGTAGGGGGATCTGCGGTATGGAAAAGTCGCGGCTGTAAAGTGAGCGTTAGACCCTTTAATCACTGACTCCAAATACCAGCGGGCGGCCAAAACCAGCGTTAGGAGCCTCTAACGCTGGTTTTGACGGCTACCGCCGAACTCTAAATCTAGGCCTTAATGTCTTTACTCTAACTGTGCCTTAAAGGGACATGAAACCCAAAATTTTTCTTTCATGATTTAGAAAGAGCATGCAATTTTAAACAACATTTTAATTTACTTCTATTATCTAATTTGCTTCACTCTTTTGATATTCCTTGCTGGAAAGCATATCTAGATAGGCTCAGTAGCTTCTGATTGGTGGCTGCACACAGATGCCTCATGTGATTGGCTCTATCTGAATCATGAAAGAAAATGTTTGGGTTTAATGTCCCTTTAAATAGAAGTAGAATTCACAGATTTGCAGAAAGTTGGTGAATGCATTAAGCTAGACTGTGTGAGTAAAATTGATTTTTTTTTGTACCAAACTGAATCAAATTGTAAAATATTGTTTTAGTGTCCCCTGTTTGCCCAGTGAGGCTCAATCCATGAACAACAAGATTATTAAACTTCAAAGAGCATTTTAACTTAACAGCATCAACTCTAAAAGCAATGGTGTAAACTGCATTATCCAAACTTCAAAAGAAACCTGTTAATGATATGATTCTTCTGGGCAAAAGCTTGTTCCAGAGGTTTAGCCAAGTGATGCAACCCATACTCCTAATCATTCCCTGTAAAAGCTCTGAATCATGTTTTCAGTGATTAAAATAAACATTTTTGGAAGCTTCCAATGAGGTTCTACTGATTTTCCTAGACAAGCAGTTGGAAAACAGGGTCATCCACTAGGAGCACACAACAGAGGATAACATTTTGCAGAGTTTGTAGCCTCACATATGATTCTCTTGGTCCAAGGTAAATTGTATCTACCTCAAAACATCATTAGGTTTTAAACGTGAACCCTCCCATCCCATGTTATCTTAATTACCTAAACAAACAAACAAAAAACCTGTAGATTAATAAGTATTAATGGGGAAATGTTTCTGTATAAGGCATTTAGTTTGTAATCAAAATTAAGACGTTAAAAAGAATTAAAATTGGTTACAATGTCAATTGTTTTAAACAAAGTCATTCTTGAGATATACATACTTATTCAGACGTGAAACCTCACATTTTTATTTCACCATTGTGATAGAGCTATGATTTTAAACAATTTTCCAATTGATTTCTATTATCGAATTTGCTTCATTTTCTTGGTATCCTTTTTAAAATGCATATCTAGGAAGGCTCAGCAAAGCTAGCTGCTGAATTAAAGGCTGCACATCTATGCCTCTTTTCATTGGCTCACCTGATGTGTTCAGCTAGCTCACAGTCGTGCTTTGCTGGTTCTTCAACAAAGCATAACAAGAGAATGAAGCAAATGTAATAATAGAAGTGTAATTGAAAGCTGTTTAAATTGTAATGCTCTATCTGAATCATATCCTAATGAGATTCTAAAAATGATACTTTTTTTGTAGTGTATTAAAGGATCCATTTGCTGGATCATCACAAAGATATGAGCCCCAGAGGTGTCATATCACAATATCAGACAATAAAACTAAAAATCTCATTAAAAAATTGTGCAGCAAGCTTAGAATTTGAAAATTGTGGCATTCAAAGTAACTGTCCCTTATTACAGCCACAAGTTGCAAGATCAGCGACAAAATAATCAATGGAGCTAGATCCACCTCACAAACGTTCCCTTCTTGCTGCATAGAATTGGTTCCACTGTTAATACCTGGCGTCCTGAAACGCGTTTAAAATCATACAAAACAAACTCATAAAAACAGGAAAAAACGCCTCCATAAAACTGTCCATGTTAACGTACACGAAAAGAAAACAATTAAGGGATATGAAACCCAAAAATTTTCTTTTGTGATTCAGAAAACATAATTTAAAAAAAAATCCAATTTACTTCTATTATCAAATTTGCTTTGTTCCCATGATATTCTGTGTTGAAGAAATACCCAGGTAGGCATCTGGAGCACTATATTGCAGGAAATAGTGCTGCCATCTGATGCTCTTACAAATGTACAGTATAATATTCTTGCAAAACTGCTGCAATATAGTGCTACAGAAATGGGCTGGCTCCTAAGCATATGTCCCTGCTTTTCAACAAAATTATACTAAGAGAACGAAGAAAAATTCATAATAAAAGTAAATTAGATTACAGCCTGGGGTTTGGAGTCTTCCGAGAGTAGGTGGGCAGAAATTGAACAGGCGTCCCTACCAAAGGGACTTAGTCTGCGAGATCTAATTTGGATTCCAAGACACTCCAGGAAACCAGAGTTAAGTTTAAACTACATCATAGCCTCTAACCTGAAGTTTTGGGATAAAATTCATCATAGACATGGAATTGCTCCACATCCCTCCCCAACCCACTCTATCATAGGCCTACTGGAGGCCTTAGCAGACCCACATCCTCTAGAGTGGGAAGCACTAGAGATCCAGAATGTAAGGGATCTGTTCTTGGATACAGGTTTGCTCACAGTCGCCCTATTTCAAAGCAGATTCTCCCCCTCACCTTTAATGAGCTTTGAGTTCTTTCGACTACAAAACTTTTTTACGTGCTTAGGGCTTTGCCTCAGGACCTCTAAGATCCCGAACTTTGTGGGAAAAGCTTTGGGATGCAAGATATCTCGCCCCGAGGGTGTTCTCTCTTGCCTATTCTGCCCTCATACAGGCTCCTATATACAATAAGTCTTTTTATATCCCGCATTGGGAGGGCACTCTGCACTTCAACGCTCCTGAAGAGTCATGGAGGTCCGCAACCTTACTAACTAAGAGTGCGGTTCATAGCATTACCTACTTTGAACTCTACTTTAAGATCCTGACACAATGGCATTACACTCCCTTACTCCTATTTCAGATCTCCAAAACAAATTCCCCTATGTGTTGGAGGGGATGTGGCAGAGTGGGATCTCCAGTTCATATGTGGTGGGAGTGTCTCAAGATTCAAAGAATTTGGACCAGGGCATTTTATTACTGCACCAAACTAGGTTTGGTGGAATCTAATCGCCCAGCTGCAGCACTGTTTCATTTATTCTCTGACAAGATGCCTCGACACATAAAATTTCTGTGTATATATATTTTCATGTCTGTTAAGCTACATATCGCTAAGGCATGGCTCCAATCTAAGGGCCTGAGATGGAGTCAGATTAAGTCCACAATGGCACATATTGAAACTATGGAATGCACAGTGTTTGCAGCCAACAACAAAATCACGATTCACTGTTTGTGTTGGGAAGCCTGGCGACAATGCCTAGAGGGGGAGATTACCGTGTGTTAGAAATGCTCTATATATTGGGATTATTGGTAGTACCACCTAGGGGGAGTGGATGCCGGCCGCCGGTGGGTCCTCCTGTTGAGACCTAAAACTATAATAGCATCTAGAATTAGAAGTAACAAGTCATTGCCCCCTTTCCTCTCCCCTTCTCCCCTTTTCCTCTCCGCTCCCTCCCCCCCCCTTTTTTTCCCCCTCTTCTTCCTCCTTCCTTTTCTCTTAATATTTGTCATATATTTGTTGAGTCGCTCTATTTCTCGCTTGATATTGATATATAACTCGACAAACTATGTCTACACCATACAATATTGCTTATTGACTGTTGATGAACCGATGTGATACGTATATAAAAAAAAAATGTGTGAGGTTTGTTTAGCCTTGGAACTTTCTGTATGACATACTATTGTTATTATTCACTTGACGCTACTAGTTACTGAGCTATATGTTACAATTATGCTTTCTGTATGATACTGCTTTTTGATATTATATAGCAGTTTTAAAAAAAAAAAAAAAAAAGTAAATTAGAAAGTTGTTTAAAATCGCTTGATCTATCTGAATCATAAAAAAAAATTATGTGGGTTTCATATCCCTTTAAAATAGTAAAAGAAAACTAAGACATCCTCTTCATCCTTTTCACCTTGAAAGAGGTTTAGGTGATAAAAAATGCATGCCATGGAAATATAAAATAAGTGCTGGAGGGCTTATAAGTAGGGTGACCATATTGCCGCTTTAAAAAGGGACACATATGAAAAATACATGTCAGTGTTCTTATAATGGAACATTATTCTAAACATTTCTTTAAACAACCCTGACATATGTATTTTTCATATGTGTCCCTTTTTAAAGCGGCAATATGGTCACCCTACTTATAACAGCCACCAGGGTTGTAACTAGAAACCTCAGGGCCCAGGTGCAAGAATCCATAAAGGCCCCCCAGTCCAGACCTAGGGCTAGATTTATTATAGCTGAGGCGTACAGGGGTGCTTATACGCGCTCCTGTATGCCTCAGCTCGCCTGTGGCGGGGCGAAATTACCCGCAGGTATTTGGCATTGCACACGAGCGCAATTTTGCGCTTGCGTGCAATCCTGCCCCCTGCCCGCGCACAGCCAATCACGCGCGGGCAGGAGCTGTCAATCTCCTCGGTCGGACTCGACCGAGGAGATTGAATTTCGCCAGTTTAGAGGTGGCGAACAGCTTAGGGAAGCAGCGGACTTGTGACCGCTGCTTGATAAATCACGGTGAGCAAGTTCTAGTGAGAACTTGCTGCCGTAGGGCTGCCGTAGGGGCTTCATAAATCTAGCCTGCAAGTGCATGCACGTGTGTCTGTATGCACACATTAACTTTCAGCCACTTTGCCGTTGTATTGGTTAATTTTAAAATCTTTTGGCCATATGAAATTTCAATAACTAATTAGTTATTTATAAATGAATTGCAACACATATATATATATTTATTAATTGTATATTAAAATAGTTCATCAAACAATATGGCCCTTTTATTTATGTGCTTGCTAGCATATTAAGGGTAAGTACAGTAATTATACCCCCTTCTGGCAAAAAAGCAGAATTGAATAGCTATTTAATCCATTTCTAGTTAGTGGTAGCACGTGAAGCAGCAGCTGATTCTTATAAAAATGGGTTAATAAAAGCCACCACCTTTTTTGAAAGGCTTTCTTGCATTCCAGTGTAGTAACTGAAAAGCTGCACAACATATACAAGCGTATAAAATCCACTTATTTTTGTTATCAGCCATCTGTCGCGCTTTCACTTGCTCTTGGGCTACTTGCTTGTGTGTTTCGGGTTCAGCTGGGCCTACTCTGTTGCTTTCCGGCACTCACACTGTGGCCAGCTGGGAGTGCCATGTCTGACAGGAAATGAAGGCTGCGGGAGACAGAACAGTACCAAGGGGAGTCTTTTTAACGGGCCACCTCCATACCAAAGGCTTGAGAGGAGGTCTGGTCTGTGCAAGGGGCCGGTTATGTACCAGAGGCCGGGGAGGGGAGTCTGTGCGAGGGGCCAGGTCTGTTCCAGAGGCCAGAATAATACACCCCCTGCAAGTAATGGTACTGTACGTTACTGAGAGACCTTAGGTTGGGAAGCCCTGCCTGCA
Source organism: Bombina bombina (assembly GCF_027579735.1). NCBI lineage: Eukaryota > Metazoa > Chordata > Amphibia > Anura > Bombinatoridae > Bombina > Bombina bombina. The sequence goes on along the minus strand of NC_069501.1, from coordinate 1,177,107,005 downwards.
CAGTGGCGGACCTCTATGACCCAGTTGCACCTGCGACCCTTGGCGACCCTGGCTGTTCCGCCACTGTCAGCCACTCTATAAAGAGATGTGTGCAGAATGTGTACAATCCTAATGCAGTGTAGCCTTTTATTAGTGCAATTTGCAGGTCCATTTTTCTATCCTCAACATCATTATACAGAATAGCATGTATATTGTTACTATTGCTTACTACTGAGTTACATCTGGGGGGGGGGGGGGGCAAAATAAAAAAATTGCATCAGAACCCTCTGTTAAATAGGTCTGCTACTGATGTCTATTTTCTAATTTGCTTTGTTCTCTTGTTATGCTAGGTAGGCTCAAGAGCAGAAATGCAATACTAGTAGTTAGCTAGTGACTTGGTGACAGTTAGTGGCTGCACATATATTCCCCTTGTCATTGGCTTACCATATGTGTTCAACTAGCTCTCAGTACTGCATAACTGCTCTGTTAAAGAAAGATACCAAAAAAATAAGCACGTTTAATTATAGAAGTAAAGTGGATCTTTTTTTAAAGTGTGTTTAGTCTGAATCATTAAATAAAAATGGTGGGATTAATGTCCAATAATAAAACCCGGTGAGGTAGCTCAGTTGGTAAAGCCCTGACTACAAAAAAAAGCCTATTTAAAAAAAAAGATCCAAGGTCACAGGTTCAAATCCCGGTAGAGCTGACTCAGCCCTTCATCCTTCCAAGGTCGATAAAATGAGTACCATTAAATTGGATGATAATAACAACTATTACTATTCAACTGTCGATTTTGGTTAATTCCAAGAGCGAGTGCTGAAAAAGCACTTTGAGTCCCACTGGGCGAAAGGCGCTATATAAATACTAGTTATTACTATTATAATAAAACATCAGAACGGATGCAGAGATGCTCAAACAGGATGTCACCTTTACAATGAGTCCACTTAGCAACCCTATGAGCTTGTATGAATCAAGCCCATTTCATTTCTATATATTAATTTAATTCTTATAAAATCTTATAATAGTCAATATTAAGCTTTATTTTATAAATATTGATAGCATTGGATTGGAATAACAAATACTTAGTTTGCAAATGATTACACCAAATACAATACAGTTATGTCGTTTTTTTGACGATTCAGTATGATACTATGTTGTTGTTTTTTTCAATTGCCTACAGGGAAAATTTCTGAATAGCTTTGTCTGGAATTTTGAAAACAATGAATGAAAACAGCTTTTGTAAATATGAATGAAAAAAGATTTTACTAAATAATAAAAAAACTTTTCTGGGTGGTGGATCTGTTGGTGTTTTGGTTCCTTGATTATTATTTATTTGCATTTATTGCATCTCCCAAGTGGTACTTTACCTATATGTATAACGCCTTTGCGGTGGTTAAACACGTAGACTTGCAGGATCTCTAATGCTAAAACTACATGTGCTAATACATTAAAGGGATATGAAACCCAAACATTTACTTTTGTGATTCAGAGAGAGCATACCATTTAAAAAAAGTTTCCAATTTACTTCTATTATCAAATTTGCTTTGTTCCCATGATATTCTTTGTTGAACAGATACATAGGTAGGCGTCTGGATCACTACATGACAGGAAATAGTGCTGCCATCTAGTGTTCTTGCAAAACTGCTTTTATATAGTGGTCCAGAAATGGGCCAGCAACTAAGGATACGTCCCTGCTTTTCAATAAAAGGTACCAAGAGAACAAAGAACATTTAATAATAAACTTGCTTAAAATTGCATGTTCTGTCCGAATTATGAAAGAAAATTTGGGGTTTCATATCCCTTTAAAACATGACATTTTTCCAATATATCAACCACTGGTCTGTGCATGCGCAGACCTGAAAAACAAGATGGAGCTGCCCATGCCAATAGCAATGGTCCTTTTTGATGATGATTGAATTGCTCCAAATTAAAAACAATATTGAACACATCATCACCGCCAATCAAATTTAAAAACGCAAATAAAACATATCTGCAAAATATCAATAGTTGTGACATACAGAGAGAGAGGAGCATACGTAGATAGGCTCTGAAGCAGCAATGCATGCCTGGGAAAAAAACCTGTTGATTGTTGACTACTCACATTTGCTTCGACATTAGCTCACCAGATGTGTTTATTTAACTGCCAGTAGTGCACAGATGCTCTAGAGCTAAATATTCTTTGCAAGGGTGTAATACCTGGTTAGATACAGGCAATAGTGCAATAATCAATCATTCTTTTTTTACCTGTTCAAAGCATTTCTTGTTAAATACTGTAGGTTTTAAATAACCGTAACCATAAGTACTCTGCTCAAACTAATGATTTTCCTGTTAGTATTGTGCAGTTAGATGTTTTGTACGCAATGAAAAAAAAAACCTGATGATGTGGCAGACATCAATAATAAATTCCCACATCCTTATTCTTATAATGAAACATAAAACATTAAATGGTTCTGTGGCATTTACTTTTGTTTAATCACTAATGAGAAACATTAAACTTTATCCTCGGTATCCCTTGGAATCTTGACAAGTCTTCTTTCTCAGGGGATGAGTAAATATAAATTTGTTCCCAGGAAGATTAACTGTTAAAATGATGAAAGAAGGACTAAGACTTTGTGATGTATATAATTCTGTGAGTTATGTAAGCTACCATCACATTTTTATGGATGTATCTTTATTGATTGTTATTTCTATAAGTTGTTAAATAAAGTTGTGTACGAATTTGGCAGTGTTGTAGGGTTTTTTAAGTCTAACATGGCTCATGAGATGTTAATTTACCTTTACAGACTATATTAAGAGCTTGTTAAATAGTAAAATGTATTGGATCTGCTACTATTTTCACCTTCCTTAAAGGGGCATGAAAGTCAAAATTAAACTTTCATGAATAAGATAGAGGCTTGCATTTTAAACAACTTTCTAAGTTACTTCTATTATCAAATGTATTTTGATCCTATGGTATTCTATATTAAGAGCATATCTTTGTAGACTCAGGAGTGTTTATGAGTCATGAGCATTATGGGCTCCATGTACTAAGCCGTCAATTCATCCGTCATTTTAGACGCGGATAAACTCGCCGTTACTCGCCGCGGGCGAAATGGTGTCCGCTGTCACTATGTACTAATAATCCCCCAATAAATAGACAAGTCTAGCCCGCCGCGAGCAGTGGCGGATTATTGATAAATTTGACGTCTCGCTCGCCGCGACTAAGCTGATGTACTTTTAACTTTCAGTTGAATTGTCTGGCCAATTATTAACACGTGACATGCAAGGTGTCACGAACATCATAGTAGTCGCGGGAATAGAATTTTGCTCCTATAAAAGTTCAACTTATCTAAACAACTTTATTATTGTTCTAAATTTTTTGAAGAGTGATAACAGAGCGTTATTTTTGTAATATTTATTTACAATTTGGATATGGCTTCATCTGGATCTGATAATATATAAATATTAATATAAAAATAATTATAAAGATTGACAACTATACAATACAAATTTAAAATATAGATTACTCTTTAATTACAGTCGACAAATTTGGCGCAATTTATGTACATGGAAATGAGAGACAAATTAGACGCCAGTTATGCTGTACAATGCTGATATTACTGCCTTTTATATATGTCTAGACTGGCGTCTAGATTGACTTTCCTATTGTTTTGTACCTTGCCCGCCACCTAAAAGGTGGCGAGGCAAAAATAACGAGGTGGGAGCGGAAATTGTAGCGAGCGGACAAATAGATTTTTTAGTACATTCGTTTTTGGCGAGTTGGTGGTCAAATGTGTCTAATTACAGTGAAAAATGGAGAGGTAGCGAGGTTTGGCGGATAAGTACGCTCGCAATTTTAAAGATGCGAGTTTGAACATAGTTGACGACTTTGTACATATCAGTTTGCGAGTTTTGACGCGAGATTTGTTGCGGGTAGCTCGCTGACTGCTTAGTACATGGAGCCCTATATGACAGGAGTGATTACAACAATATATACAATAATGTTATACACTGTTGCAAACATTGCTGCCCTAAAGAACTCATAAATGTATAACCTTTGGGTGATTTGGGGTGAAGCAGAGTAGACAGAGCAATGGAAATCATCTGTGGGTGTGTTATTGCCATAACCTGCTCTGCTGCAAAGTGCCCCTGAACTTGTTTTTCAAATGTAAGCAACCAATGTAGACCTTATTAAGAGACATTAAACACTAAGTGCTAGGTTAAAAGTGGCGCAGTATTTTTTTAATTTTTTTTCGCTTTTCGGGTTGCATGCGTATTACAAGTTCCAAAAAAACGTATTTTGCGTTAGAGTTAACCCAAATAGCCCGAAAAACCAAACGTGCACGTGTATTTCCCCCATAGAGATCAATGGAGAAAAAAAAGTGAAAAGAATGAACTAACCAAGATCGTGCAAACTCCATCGCCTTTTTTCATTCCCCATGGAAGTCAATGAAAAAAAAAAATAGTTGAAAAAAAAAGTCAAAACACCCATCGCGCAAACAACATAGCCTATTTGCATTAGTAACTGTGAATTATTTACATCAAATACATAGTTATAATCTTTATTAAATATTTATATGGCATATATATTTGTTATCATGTTTTTATCTGCTTAATGGCAAAGGGCTATATTGCACTTATATATATATATATATGTCTATATATGTGTACATATATATTAACGTTTTTACATGTGTATATGTGACTGTAAATATATATATATATATATACACATATAAATACATTAATATATATGTACACATATATAAATATATATATATATATACACATATAAATACATTAATATATATGTACACATATATAAATATATATATATATATATATACACATATAAATACATTAATATATATGTACACATATATAAATATATATATATATATACACATATAAATACATTAATATATATGTACACATATATAAATATATATATATATACACATATAAATACATTAATATATATGTACACATATATAAATATATATATATATATATACACATATAAATACATTAATATATATGTACACATATATAAATATATATATATATATACACATATAAATACATTAATATATATGTACACATATATAAATATATATATATATACATACAAACAGATCTTTAGCAATGTATATGTATGTGTCTCAATGTTAAAGCCATTTGCCTGCCTTTTTTGCCTTTTTTTCTAACTCCTTCTATCTTTGAGCCCTTATTAGACAGTGTTAATATGAGTGTAACTGTGGTTTGTCATGCATTTTTTAAGTGTTTTGTGACACTTTTTAGTTTTCGAAAACAGCTGTGAGACCGGAGGAAAGGATTTAAGCGTAAAGAGCGATTTGCTTTACTTGTAATATCAGCGAAATGAAAATGGCTTGTAAAAACACGTTTGCGCCTTACTTGTAATCTAGACCTAAATACATTTTAAAAACAAAGTATTGAGGTTATTCACCCACCTCCCTAGTGCCTCTACGTTGAAATCTAACTTTCGCTGCATTCCAGTGCTGACGTGTTTGCGCATGTGCATAAACTCTTCTTCAGGTACCTGAAGTGAAACCTAGGTTCCAAAATGGTGGCATCCATAATTAGGGATGGGCGAATGTTTTGCAAAATTTGAAAAATGAAACAAATTTTAACACATTTGCTTGTTTATTTTGACTTTCAAATGTTTGTACAACATTCTAAGATTTGTTTAATGTAATAGTATTTTGAATGCTATCTTTAAATGTAATATTAAATTCAAATTTTTCTAATTAGCATATTGCATAATTCAAATTATGCAATATTCAAATTAGAAAAATTTTAATCAATATATTTACAGTAGTATTTCTAATGCTTTCTTTAAAGTAATATTCAAAAACCAGAAATAACATTTGATTACCAAATTTTATTGGATTGTACAACACAAATGTCCATAGGAATATTCGTTCTACCAAGCAAATAGCACTTTCACCACTTTCACTCATCCTTAGTCATAACTAAAGGAAGGTGCAGGAGATGTATTTAGTGTTTAATCTATCTGTCTGTCTCTAACTATCATTTATCTATATCTATCTATCTATCTATCTATCTATCTATCTATCTATCTATCTATCTATCTATCTATCTATCCATCTTATCTATATGTTTGTGAACTGACTATACCTCAAGCAAAAAAAGACAAAGAAAACACAGATTTTGTTTAAAAAAAGAAGTTCCCAGCTTGTGTTCCTGAGTCAGTGTTGCAAAAAATTGGCCATTAAAGCTATCACTGGATGCGCTTTACTTATGGAGAAAACAGGAAGATGATTTCCTTTTGCCTCATACACTTTTTCCTGTTGAGCAAACACATATTTTCTAATTCTATTACTTCTGTCACACATCAAAATAGCTATGGATAGATTTCCATAAATGGATTTTTGAGTACAAGAACAGGATTTACACACACACACACACACATATATATATATATATATATATATATATATATATATATATATATATATATATATATATATATATATATATATAATTTTCTTGATAAAAATAATAATTAGAGTTGCTTAGCCTAAAGCCTGGGGTCAAAATGTATTATATTTGTGTAAAAACCATGATGTAGTCTTTTGTCACTACATATCTCCTCCACCTCCCTCCATTTGCAACGCACATAGATGCTGTAGACATTTTTTTTGTACCTTTTCTCTGCACCTTGATTTCTCCTATCCCCTGGGAGGACAAAATGTATTTATTTCTGTTTTTATGGGTTTGAGCCACTTGTAAAAGCATAATCACTGCCATATATATTGAACATGAATGCATAACATTTGTTTATAAAGAAGAAAATACTTTTGCTTCAGTTAAAAGAATTTGTAAAATGTGTTACCCAGCCTTGCTAGGAAAAAGTCATGCATTAAAAAGTTTGGAAACCCTTGTTCTAGAGATAATGGGAAAAAAAATGATTAAAGGGATAGTAAACACCAAAAATTTTATTATTTAAAAAGATAGATAATCCCTTTATTTGCCATTCCCCAGTTTTGCATAACCAACACTGTTATAGAAATAAACTTTTTACCTCTGTAATTACGTTGTATCTAAGCTTCTGCTGACTGCCTCCTTATGCCAGATCTTTTGACAGACTTGCATTTCAGGCAATTAGTGCTGACTCTTAAATAACTTCACGTGCATGAGCACAATGTTATCTTTATGAAACACATTAACTAACGCCCTCTAGCAGAGGTGGCCTTTAAGGGCTTATAAATTAGAATATGAGCCTACCTAGGTTTAGCTTACAACAAAGAATAACAAGAGAACAAAGCAAATTTGATGATAAACGTAAATTCGAAAGTTGTTTAACCCCTTGAGGACTGATGACGGTCCTGAACCGTCATGACTTAAAACGAGCAGCAGGAGAGGCTTCCGCCGAAATACCGCTGTTGCTATCGGCCAGGCATGTGAGGCAGATAGTAACAGCCAATTATTATGTTTCTGACAGTGTTACAATGTCACTATTGATACATTTTAAAAATATATATTTTGAAACAGCAATGTCCTACTTGTACTTATAGCCCTATAACTTGCAAAAAAAAAGCAAAAAAGCAGGTACACACTGGGTGTTTTTAAATTTAGCACAACATTTTGTATCTATTTAGCAGTTTTTTTCATTAGCTTTTGTAGATGAATAAAAGATTTTTCAAATAAAAGTAAAAAAACATGTTTCTTTTCAATTTTTCACCATATATTATTATTTTTTTAAAAGTAAATTATATGACATGAAACAAATAATGATATGTAAAGAAAACCCTTTTTGTTCGGAAAAAAAACCCAATATATAATTTGTATGGGAACAGTAAATGAGAGGAAAATTACAGCTAAACACAAACACCACAAAAGTGTTAAAACAGCCCTGGTCCTAAAGGGGTTAAAATTACAAGCCCTATGAATCATGAAAGTTTAATTTGGACTTCACTATACCTTTAAGAGCTCTAGTATAAATTGATTGCTGTCAAAAAAAAGTTAGATTTTGCAATAATTAAAAGGGACACAAAACTATTAAAATAAATAAAAATATTTATGCAAATTACTCTTGGGTCTCCCTAAGAGTAATGGGGGAAACCAGACGTGGACTCCTTGCACACATGCCCTTAGAGAGATGTGACTGCACTTCACTGACGAGGCCCACAGAAGGCCGAAACGATCGTCTGGGGTTGTTGTTTCTCTTGTTCAGAGAGGAATTGCCTGGTATTTCGGTGCTGGACTGTCATTGGGCAGGGTCAGACTGATATGCTACAGGATATTTTTTCTCTGTGAAAAAGCATACGGGTAGATTACGAGTCTTGCGTTATGAGCGGTGCTAACATGCAAATTTTTCTCACCGCTCACTTACCTGCAGCGATGGTAATACAGGTTTTTACAAACCCGGCGTTAACAGGCAAGAAGTGAGCGTATAGCAAAATTGAGCTCCACACTGCACTCCAATACCAGCGCTGCTTAAGTCAGCGGTGAGCTGGTTGTACGTGCTCGTGCACGATTTCCCCATAGACATCAATGGGGAGAGCCGGCTGAAAAAAAGCCTAACACCTGCAATAAAGCAGCGTAAAACTCAGTCTAAACACCCCTAATCTTACACTTATTAACCCCTAATCTGCCTCCCCCGACATCGCCGACACCTACATTATACTTATTAACCCCTAATCTGCTGCCCCCAACATCGCCGACACCTACATTATATTTATTAACCCCTAATCTCCCGCCCCCAATGTCGCCGCAACCTACTTACACTTATTAACCCCTAATCTGCCGCCCCCAACGTCACCGCCACTATATTAAATTTATTAACCCCTAAATCTAAGTCTAACCCTAACCCTAACACCCCCTAACTTAAATATAATTGAAATAAATCTAAATAAAATTACTATAATTAACTAAATTATTCCTATTTAAAACTAAATACTTACCTATAAAATAAACCCTAAGCTAGCTACAATATAACTAATAGTTACATTGTAGCTAGCTTAGGGTTTATTTTTATTTTACAGGCAAGTTTGTATTTATTTTAACTAGGTAGAATAGGTACTAAATAGTTATTAACTATTTAATAACTACCTAGCTAAAATAAATACAAATTGACCTGTAAAATAAAACCTAACCTAAGTTACACTAACACCTAACACTACACTGCAATTAAATAAATTACCTAAATTAAATACAATTAAATTAATTAAATTAAATTAGCTAAATCACAAAAAAACAAAACACTAAATTACAGAAAATAAAAAACAAATTACAAGATCTTTAAACTAATTACACCTAATCTTGGATGACGTCACTTAAAGGTACATTCATTCCAAAGAAGCTGTCGTATGAAGAGAATGCTCCGTGCTGGATGTCTTGAAGATGGAGCCGCTTCGCGTCAGAAGGATGAAGATAGAAGATGCCATCTGGATGAAGACGTCTGCCCGTCTGGAGGACCACTTCTGCCGGCTTCGTTGAGGACATCTTGCCGCTTGGATGAAGACTCCTCCCGGTAAGTGAATCTTCGGGGGTTAGTGTTAGAATTTTTTAAGGGTGTATTGGGTGGGTTTATTTTTTAGGTTAGGGCTTTTGGCAGCAATAGAGCTAAATGCCCTTTTAAGGGCAATGCCCATCCAAATGCCCTTTTCAGGGCAATAGGGAGCTTAGGTTTTTTTTAGTTAGGCTTTTATTTGGGGGGTTGGTTGTGTGGGTGGTGGGTTTTACTGTTGGGGGGTTGTTTGTATTTTTTTTTACAGTTAAAAGAGCTGATTTCTTTGGGGCAATGCCCTGCAAAAGGCCCTTTTAAGGGCTATTGATAGTTTAGTTTAGGCTAGGGTTTTTTTTTATTTTGGGGGGGCTTTTTTTATTTTGCTAGGGCTATTAGATTAGGTGTAAATAGTTTAAAGAACTTGTAATTTGTTTATTATTTTCTGTAATTTAGTGGTTTTTTTTTGTGATTTAGCTAATTTAATTTAATTTATTTAATTGTATTTAATGTAGGGAATTGATTTAATTGTAGTGTAGTGTTAGGTGTTATTGTAACATAGGTTAGGTTTTATTTTACAGGTCAATTTGTATTTATTTTAGCTAGGTGGTTATTAAATAGTTAATGACTATTTACTAACTAGTCTACCTAGTTAAAATAAATACAATAGGAATAGGAATAATTTAGTTAATGATAGTAATTTTATTTAGATTTATTTAAATTATATTTAAGTTAGGGGGGGGGTGTTAGAATTAGGGTTAGACTTAGGTTTAAAGGGTTAATAAATTTAGAATAGTGACGGCGACGTTGGGGATGGCAGATTAGGGATTAATAAATGTAGGTAGGTGGCAGCGATGTTGGGGGCAGCAGATTAGGGGTTAATAAATATAATGTAGGTGGTGGCAATGTCCAGAGCGGCAGATTAGGGATTAATAAGTATAATGTAGGCGATGTTAGGGGCGGCAGATTAGGGGTTAATAATATTTAACTAGTGTTTGCGAGGCGGGAGTGCGGCGGTTTAGGGGTTAATATGTTTATTCTAGTGGTGGCGATGTCCGGTGCAGCAGATTAGGGGTTAATAATTTTAATATAGTGTTTGCGATGCGGGAAGGCCTCGGTTTAGGGCTTAATAGGTAGTTTATGGGTGTTAGTGTACTTTTTAGCAGTTTAGTTATGAGTTTTATGCTACGGCGTTGTAGTGTAAAACTCATAACTACTGACTTTAAAATGCGTTAGGAATCTTGATGGGGTAGGCTGTACCGCTCACTTTTTGGCCTCCCAGGACAAACTCTTAATATCAGCACTCCCATAGAAAAAAGGGTTTACGAAATTTACGTAAGTCGGTTTGCGGTAAGGCCAAAAAAGTGTGCGGTACACCTATACCTGCAAGACTCGTAATAGCAGCGGGCGTAAAAAAGCAGCGTTAGGACCTGTTAACACTGCTTTTTTACCTTACCGCAAAACTCGTAATCTAGGCGTTAGTGTGCTAAAAAAGTGTGCACCCTGAGTTGCAATGGAAAACAGAATTTATGTTTACCTGATAAATTTCTTTCTCCAACGGTGTGTCCGGTCCACGGCGTCATCCTTACTTGTGGGATATTCTCTTCCCCAACAGGAAATGGCAAAGAGCCCAGCAAAGCTGGTCACATGATCCCTCCTAGGCTCCGCCTACCCCAGTCATTCGACCGACGTTAAGGAGGAATATTTGCATAGGAGAAACCATATGGTACCGTGGTGACTGTAGTTAAAGAAAATAAATTATCAGACCTGATTAAAAAACCAGGGCGGGCCGTGGACCGGACACACCGTTGGAGAAAGAAATTTATCAGGTAAACATAAATTCTGTTTTCTCCAACATAGGTGTGTCCGGTCCACGGCGTCATCCTTACTTGTGGGAACCAATACCAAAGCTTTAGGACACGGATGAAGGGAGGGAGCAAATCAGGTCACCTAAATGGAAGGCACCACGGCTTGCAAAACCTTTCTCCCAAAAATAGCCTCAGAAGAAGCAAAAGTATCAAACTTGTAAAATTTGGTAAAAGTGTGCAGTGAAGACCAAGTCGCTGCCCTACATATCTGATCAACAGAAGCCTCGTTCTTGAAGGCCCATGTGGAAGCCACAGCCCTAGTGGAATGAGCTGTGATTCTTTCGGGAGGCTGCCGTCCGGCAGTCTCGTAAGCCAATCTGATGATGCTTTTAATCCAAAAAGAGAGAGAGGTAGAAGTTGCTTTTTGACCTCTCCTTTTACCTGAATAAACAACAAACAAGGAAGATGTTTGTCTAAAATCCTTTGTAGCATCTAAATAGAATTTTAGAGCGCGAACAACATCCAAATTGTGCAACAAACGTTCCTTCTTTGAAACTGGTTTTGGACACAGAGAAGGTACGATAATCTCCTGGTTAATGTTTTTGTTAGAAACAACTTTTGGAAGAAAACCAGGTTTAGTACGTAAAACCACCTTATCTGCATGGAACACCAGATAAGGAGGAGAACACTGCAGAGCAGATAATTCTGAGACTCTTCTAGCAGAAGAAATCGCAACTAAAAACAACACTTTCCAAGATAATAACTTAATATCAACGGAATGTAAGGGTTCAAACGGAACCCCCTGAAGAACTGAAAGAACTAAATTGAGACTCCAAGGAGGAGTCAAAGGTTTGTAAACAGGCTTGATTCTAACCAGAGCCTGAACAAAGGCCTGAACATCTGGCACAGCTGCCAGCTTTTTGTGAAGTAATACCGACAAGGCAGAAATCTGTCCCTTCAGGGAACTTGCAGATAATCCTTTTTCCAATCCTTCTTGAAGGAAGGATAGAATCCTAGGAATCTTAACCTTGTCCCAAGGGAATCCTTTAGATTCACACCAACAGATATATTTTTTCCAAATTTTGTGGTAAATCTTTCTAGTTACAGGCTTTCTGGCCTGAACAAGAGTATCGATAACAGAATCTGAGAATCCTCGCTTCGATAAAATCAAGCGTTCAATCTCCAAGCAGTCAGCTGGAGTGAAACCAGATTCGGATGTTCGAACGGACCCTGAACAAGAAGGTCTCGTCTCAAAGGTAGCTTCCAAGGTGGAGCCGATGACATATTCACCAGATCTGCATACCAAGTCCTGCGTGGCCACGCAGGAGCTATCAAGATCACCGACGCCCTCTCCTGATTGATCCTGGCTACCAGCCTGGGGATGAGAGGAAATGGCGGGAACACATAAGCTAGTTTGAAGGTCCAAGGTGCTACTAGGGCATCCACTAGAGCCGCCTTGGGATCCCTGGATCTGGCCCCGTAGCAAGGAACTTTGAAGTTCTGACGAGAGGCCATCAGATCCATGTCTGGAATGCCCCACAGGTGAGTGACTTGGGCAAAGATTTCCGGATGGAGTTCCCACTCCCCCGGATGCAATGTCTGACGACTCAGAAAATCCGCTTCCCAATTTTCCACTCCTGGGATGTGGATAGCAGACAGGTGGCAGGAGTGAGACTCCGCCCATAGAATGATTTTGGTCACTTCTTCCATCGCTAGGGAACTCCTTGTTCCCCCCTGATGGTTGATGTACGCAACAGTTGTCATGTTGTCTGATTGAAACCGTATGAACTTGGTCCTCGCTAGCCGAGGCCAGGCCTTGAGAGCATTGAATATCGCTCTCAGTTCCAGAATATTTATCGGTAGAAGAGATTCTTCCCGAGACCAAAGACCCTGAGCTTTCAGGGATCCCCAGACCGCGCCCCAGCCCATCAGACTGGCGTCGGTCGTGACAATGACCCACTCTGGTCTGCGGAACGTCATCCCTTGAGACAGATTGTCCAGGGACAGCCACCAACGGAGTGAGTCTCTGGTCCTCTGATTTACTTGTATCTTCGGAGACAAGTCTGTATAGTCCCCATTCCACTGACTGAGCATGCACAGTTGTAATGGTCTTAGATGAATGCGCGCAAAAGGAACTATGTCCATCGCCGCTACCATCAACCCGATCACTTCCATGCACTGAGCTATGGAAGGAAGAGGAACGGAATGAAGTATCCGACAAGAGTCTAGAAGTTTTGTTTTTCTGGCCTCTGTTAGAAAGATCCTCATTTCTAAGGAGTCTATAATTGTTCCCAAGAAGGAAACCCTTGTTGACGGGGATAGAGAACTCTTTTCCACGTTCACTTTCCAGCCGTGAGATCTGAGAAAGGCCAGGACGATGTCCGTGTGAGCCTTTGCTTGAGGAAGGGACGACGCTTGAATCAGAATGTCGTCCAGGTAAGGTACTACTGCAATGCCCCTTGGTCTTAGCACCGCTAGAAGGGACCCTAGTACCTTTGTAAAAATCCTTGGAGCAGTGGCTAATCCGAAAGGAAGCGCCACGAACTGGTAATGTTTGTCCAGGAATGCGAACCTTAGGAACCGATGATGTTCCTTGTGGATAGGAATATGTAGATACGCATCCTTTAAATCCACCGTGGTCATGAACTGACCTTCCTGGATGGAAGGAAGAATAGTTCGAATGGTTTCCATCTTGAACGATGGAACCTTGAGAAACTTGTTTAAGATCTTGAGATCTAAGATTGGTCTGAACGTTCCCTCTTTTTTGGGAACTATGAACAGATTGGAGTAGAACCCCATCCCTTGTTCTCTTAGTGGAACAGGATGAATCACTCCCATTTTTAACAGGTCTTCTACACAATGTAAGAACGCCTGTCTTTTTATGTGGTCTGAAGACAACTGAGACCTGTGGAACCTCCCCCTTGGGGGAAGTCCCTTGAATTCCAGAAGATAACCCTGGGAGACTATTTCTAGCGCCCAAGGATCCAGAACATCTCTTGCCCAAGCCTGAGCGAAGAGAGAGAGTCTGCCCCCCACCAGATCCGGTCCCGGATCGGGGGCCAATATTTCATGCTGTCTTGGTAGCAGTGGCAGGCTTCTTGGCCTGCTTTCCCTTGTTCCAGCCTTGCATTGGTCTCCAAGCTGGCTTGGCTTGAGAAGTATTACCCTCTTGCTTAGAGGACGTAGCACTTTGGGCTGGTCCGTTTTTACGAAAGGGACGAAAATTAGGTCTATTTTTCGCCTTGAAAGGCCGGTCCTGAGGAAGGGCGTGGCCCTTACCCCCAGTGATATCCGAGATAATCTCTTTCAAGTCAGGGCCAAACAGCGTTTTCCCCTTGAAAGGAATGTTTAGTAGCTTGTTCTTGGAAGACGCATCAGCCGACCAAGATTTCAACCAAAGCGCTCTGCGCGCCACAATAGCAAACCCAGAATTCTTAGCCGCTAACCTAGCCAATTGCAAAGTGGCGTCTAGGGTGAAAGAATTAGCCAATTTGAGAGCATTGATTCTGTCCATAATCTCCTCATAAGGGGGAGAATCACTATCGAGCGCCTTTATCAGCTCATCAAACCAGAAACATGCGGCTGTAGTGACAGGGACAATACATGAAATTGGTTGTAGAAGGTAACCCTGCTGAACAAACATCTTTTTAAGCAAACCTTCTAATTTTTTATCCATAGGATCTTTGAAAGCACAACTATCTTCTATGGGTATAGTGGTGCGTTTGTTTAAAGTAGAAACCGCTCCCTCGACCTTGGGGACTGTCTGCCATAAGTCCTTTCTGGGGTCGACCATAGGAAACAATTTTTTAAATATGGGGGGAGGGACGAAAGGAATAC
Organism: Bombina bombina; assembly: GCF_027579735.1. Taxonomy (NCBI): domain Eukaryota; kingdom Metazoa; phylum Chordata; class Amphibia; order Anura; family Bombinatoridae; genus Bombina; species Bombina bombina. The sequence continues at coordinate 1,177,091,912 of NC_069501.1, read as the reverse complement.
CGGGCCTTTCCCATTCTTTATTAACAATGTCCGCCACCCGCTTGGGTATAGGAAAAGCTTCTGGGAGCTCCGGCACCTCTAGGAACTTGTCCATTTTACATAGTTTCTCTGGGATGACCAACTTTTCACAATCATCCAGAGTGGATAATACCTCCTTAAGCAGAATGCGGAGATGTTCCAACTTAAATTTAAATGCAATTACATCAGGTTCAGCCTGTTGAGAAATGTTCCCTGAATCAGTAATTTCTCCCTCAGACAAAACCTCCCTGGCCCCCTCAGATTGGGTTAGGGGTCCTTCAGAGATATTAATATCAGCGTCGTCATGCTCTCCAGTAACTAAAACAGAGCAGCCACGCTTACGCTGACAAGGGTTCATTTTGGCTAAAATGTTTTTGACAGAATTATCCATTACAGCCGTTAATTGTTGCATAGTAAGGAGTAATGGCGCGCTAGATGTACTAGGGGCCTCCTGAGTGGGCAAGGCTCGTGTAGACGAAGGAGGGAATGATGCAGTACCATGCTTACTCCCCTCACTTGAGGAATCATCTTGGGCATCATTGTCATTATCACATAAATCACATTTATTTAAATGAACAGGAATTCTGGCTTCCCCACATTCAGAACACAGTCTATCTGGTAGTTCAGACATGTTAAACAGGCATAAACTTGATAATAAAGTACAAAGAACGTTTTAAAATAAAACCGTTACTGTCACTTTAAATTTTAAACTGAACACACTTTATTACTGCAATTGCGAAAAAACATGAAGGAATTGTACAAAATTCACCAAATTTTCACCACAGTGTCTTAAAGCCTTAAAAGTATTGCACACCAAATTTGGAAGCTTTAACCCTTAAAATAACGGAACCGGAGCCGTTTTAACACATTAACCCCTTTACAGTCCCTGGTATCTGCTTTGCTGAGACCCAACCAAACCCAAAGGGGAATACGATACCAAATGACGCCTTCAGAAAGCCTTTTCTAAGTATCAGAGCTCCTCTCACATGCGACTGCATGCCATGCCTCTCAAAAACAAGTGCGCCACACCGGCGCGAAAATGAGGCTCTGCTTATGCCTAGGGAAAGCCCCAGAGAAATAAGGTGTCTAATACAGTGCCTGCCGATATTATAATATCAATATACCCAGATAAAATGATTCCTCAAGGCTAAATATGTTTTAAAACTGAATCGATTTAGCCCAAAAAAGTCTACAATCTTAATAAGCCCTTGTGAAGCCCATATTTACCATCGTCATAAAATATGGCTTACCGGATCCCATAGGGAAAAATGACAGCTTCCAGCATTACATCGTCTTGTTAGAATGTGTCATACCTCAAGCAGCAAGAGACTGCACACTGTTCCCCCAACTGAAGTTAATTGCTCTCAACAGTCCTGTGTGGAACAGCCATGGATTTTAGTTACGGTGCTAAAATCATTTTCCTCATACAAACAGAAATCTTCATCTCTTTTCTGTTTCTGAGTAAATAGTACATACCAGCACTATTTAAAAATAACAAACTCTTGATTGAATAATAAAAACTACAGTTAAACACTAAAAAACTCTAAGCCATCTCCGTGGAGATGTTGCCTGTACAACGGCAAAGAGAATGACTGGGGTAGGCGGAGCCTAGGAGGGATCATGTGACCAGCTTTGCTGGGCTCTTTGCCATTTCCTGTTGGGGAAGAGAATATCCCACAAGTAAGGATGACGCCGTGGACCGGACACACCTATGTTGGAGAAATGAACACGCATGGAAGTTATTCTAGCTTTTGTTCTATCTGATATACATATATTAATGTATATATAGTACATATCAGCAGTAATCAATGGTGTTGCTATTGCTAAACATCTGCATACAATATTTAAAACTGTTGTTATATTGGCATCAAAATATGTATTATTTTTAAATCCAGGTATGTACACTTTGTAAAGTCACTTGAGTATGGATTATCTAATGAACTTTGTAATAGTTAGTAGCAAAGGGAAAAAAACACAGTTTTTAGCAATAAATTACAGGAAAGGCGGGAAAAATAAATAATAAAAAGCACATTACCTTTTTCCCTAAAAATAATTAAAAATGTGTTTGGGTAATTCAAATTTGAGTTTAATGTCTTTAATGATCATCTATTGGTTAGCATCAGCGCACACCAACGTATTGATATTGAATTTAAATTTTGATGGAATAGACACTGAGCAGGTATTGTCACACAATTTTAAGGGACACAATCAAGTGTTTAATCGCACAAACTATAATGGCTGACATACAATTTCATGTAAGAAGTGTTTGTTTTTTTTAATGTTTTTTTTTAGAGAAACGTTTTCTTCCTCTACGCTGGACATTTCCATACATGTTGCAATTGAATATTCCATCATTTTCATTAGCATTTCCCCTTTATTTTCACATGTAGCTGCCTATACAACATGTTTTCCGTCATTCTCTGTGATTAATTATGGTGTGCAAACCTTGACATTTCTCTTTCTCTGAAAGCTAAGGGATTTAAACAGATGCAAGTTAAAACAAACACATTGACATTACTAGTTTTTCCCCATCTGTGCATTTGTATGTGCCGCTCTCCCTGGCACTAAATCTGTAGTAAAACGACCTGGTAAATTTATAATGTATACAGAAAGAAAGATTCCCACAGTTTCTTTTTATTATTAAAACCAGCTGAGTAAATTCATAGGAAGCTGTAAGAGTACATGCAGATTTCTTACACACCAAACAAGTTTCCTGGGAATTGAATTACTTTCAGTTTTTATAAAAAATCTGTTAATATAAATATGCAAAACATACATTATTGTTTTAAATCGTATTACGCATTTTAACTTACTACACAGTACTTTATATCTATAATAAATGTATAGTATAGATAAACCTTTGAGTCAACAAACTATGCCTGCACCTCACTGATGAGGCCAAAAGGAAGCTGAAACGATTGTTTGGGGTTGACATTTCCCTTGTTCAGAGAAGAATTGCCTGGTATTTTAAGACTGGACTGGCATACAGGTAGATTACAAGCTATGCGCGCTATAGGCAATTTAAGGAATGCAACAAAAGTTGCGTTATTTCACCCCCTATAGCGCAGCCATTACAAGTTTTCAAACAGCCGGCTTGTGCGTGCGATATGGTTGTGTTGAGCTCCATACCGCACAAAATACAAGCGCTGTTTTGATGTGCTCATGCACGTTTTCCCCATAGACATTAATGGGGAGAAGGTGTCTGAAAAAACCTAACACCTGTGATCGCGGAATGAAAAGCTCTGTAACGCAGCCCCATTGATGTCTATGGGGGAAAATAAAGTAACGTTTAAACCACCCTAATACCCTAACATTAACCCCACGTCTAAACACCCCTAATCTGCCGCCCCGACATCCCCACCACCTACATATTGTTATTAACCCCTAATCTGCCGCTCCCGATATCGCCGCCACTATACTAAAGTTATTAACCCCTATTCCCCTGCATCCCAACATCGCCCATACTATAATAAATATATTAATCCCCATTCCGCTGCTCCCTGACATCGCCGCAACTAAATAAAGCTATTAACCCCTAAACCTCTGGCCTCCCACATCACTACCACTAAATACATCTATTAACCCCTAAACTGCCAGACCTCCACATCGCAACAGCCTATCAAAAACTATTAACCCCCAAACCTAACCCTAAACCTAACCGTAACCCTAACCCTATCGTAACCCTAACCCCCCTTAAATTTAACATAATTAAAATAGAACTAAATTAAAGTTACAATTATTAACTAACTACCGGCTAGATTATGAGTTTTGCGGTAAGAGCGGCTCGGTATTAACTTGCAAATTATTGCCACCGCTCACCTCCCTATAGCGCTGCTATTACAGGTATTCATAAACCCGGCGTTAGCAGGCAATATGTGAGCATTGAGCAAAATTGAGCTCCATACCGTACTTCAATACCAGCGCTGCTTTGAGCTGGTTTTATGTGCTCGTGCACGATTTCCCCATAGACATCAATGGGGAGAGCCGGCTAAAAAAAACCCTAACAGCTGCAATAAAGGAGCGTAAAGCTCCGTAATGCAGTTCCATTGATTCCTATGGGGAAAGAAAAGTTATGTTTAAACCTAACATAAACCCAGAGTTTAAACACCCCCAATCTGCCGCCCCCGACATTGCAGACACCTACATTACACTTATTAACCCCTAATCTGCTGCCCCTGACATCGCCGCCACCTACATTACACTTATTAACTCCTAATCTGCAGCCGCCACCCAATGTCGCCGCCACCCTCCTACATTTATTAACCCAAATCTGCTGCCCCCAATGTCGTCGCCACTATACTAAAGTTATAAACCCTTAAACCTAACCCTAAGTCTAACCCTAACACCCACTAACTTTAATATAATTAAAATAAATCTAAATAAAAATTACCTAAATAATTCAAATTTAAAACTAAATACTTACCTATAAAATAAACCCTAAGATATCTACAATATAACTAATAGTTACATTGTATCTATCTTAGGTTTTATTTTTATTTCATAGGCAAGTTTGTATTTATTTTAACTAGGTAGACTAGTTAGTAAATAGTTATTAATTATTTACTAACTACCTAGCTAAAATAAATACAAATTTACCTGTAAAATAAAACCTAACCTAACCTGAGTTACACTAACACCTAACCTTACACTACAATTAAATAAATTACATTAATGAAATCAATCAATTAACTAAATTACAAAAACAAACAAACACTAAACTACACAAAATAAAAAAGAAATGATCAAATATTTAAACTAATTACACCTAATCTAATAGCCCTATCAAAATAAAAAAAAAAAACCTAGCCTACAATAAACTACCAATGGCCCTTAAAAGGGCCTTTTGCGGGGCACTGCCCCAAAGAAATCAGCTCTTTTACCTGTAAAAAAAATACAAACAACCCCCAACAGTAAAACCCACTGTAATTAGCTTAAATATTTTATAATATTTGAAATTCAAATCAGCCAATAAGATGAGAGCTACTGAAATTCTATTGTCTATTCAAATCAGCTAATAGAATTTCAGTAGAAGTGCAGACTGCTTAGGTTATCATTGATTTTTCATGTTCAACTAAGCATTTGAGAGGACTAAATAGAACTAAATTAAAGTTACAATTATTAACTAACTACCGGCTAGATTGTGAGTTTCGCGGTAAGAGCGGCTCGGTATTAACTTGCAAATTATTGCCACCGCTCACCTCCCTATAGCGCTGCTATTACAGGTATTCATAAACCCGGCGTTAGCAGGCAATATGTGAGCATTGAGCAAAATTGAGCTCCATACCGTACTTCAATACCAGCGCTGCTTTGAGCTGGTTTTATGTGCTCGTGCACGATTTCCCCATAGACATCAATGGGGAGAGCCGGCTAAAAAAAACCCTAACAGCTGCAATAAAGGAGCGTAAAGCTCCGTAACGCAGTTCCATTGATTCCTATGGGGAAAGAAAAGTTATGTTTAAACCTAACATAAACCCAGAGTTTAAACACCCCCAATCTGCCGCCCCCGACATTGCCGACACCTACATTACACTTATTAACCCCTAATCTGCTGCCCCTGACATCGCCGCCACCTACATTACACTTATTAACTCCTAATCTGCCGCCGCCACCCAATGTCGCCGCCACCCTCCTACATTTATTAACCCAAATCTGCTGCCCCCAATGTCGTCGCCACTATACTAAAGTTATAAACCCTTAAACCTAGCCCTAAGTCTAACCCTAACACCCACTAACTTTAATATAATTAAAATAAATCTAAATAAAAATTACCTAAATAATTCAAATTTAAAACTAAATACTTACCTATAAAATAAACCCTAAGATATCTACAATATAACTAATAGTTACATTGTATCTATCTTAGGTTTTATTTTTATTTCATAGGCAAGTTTGTATTTATTTTAACTAGGTAGACTAGTTAGTAAATAGTTATTAATTATTTACTAACTACCTAGCTAAAATAAATACAAATTTACCTGTAAAATAAAACCTAACCTAACCTGAGTTACACTAACACCTAACCTTACACTACAATTAAATAAATTACATTAATGAAATCAATCAATTAACTAAATTACAAAAACAAACAAACACTAAACTACACAAAATAAAAAAGAAATGATCAAATATTTAAACTAATTACACCTAATCTAATAGCCCTATCAAAATAAAAAAAAAAACCTAGCCTACAATAAACTACCAATGGCCCTTAAAAGGGCCTTTTGCGGGGCACTGCCCCAAAGAAATCAGCTCTTTTACCTGTAAAAAAAATACAAACAACCCCCCAACAGTAAAACCCACTGTAATTAGCTTAAATATTTTATAATATTTGAAATTCAAATCAGCCAATAGGATGAGAGCTACTGAAATTCTATTCTCTATTCAAATCAGCTAATAGAATTTCAGTAGAAGTGCAGACTGCTTAGGTTATCATTGATTTTTCATGTTCAACTAAGCATTTGAGAGGACCTGTGCGTCCGTGTGGTGGGATGGATTGTTTCAGTCCTTTCAGTCATAGATGGCCGGGCAGGGGAGTTTTCCGCTACGTCACTCTATCTGACATCTGATTTCATCAGAACTTAGAGTTTTCCTCCCCCATGTGGTGGAGGGCTTAATGCTCCTTACTGCAGTTGAGCGGTTTGGCCTTTATTTTTAGGCCTCTGGGTTTGTGCTTTTGACCTTGATCCAACAGCTTGTACATGATAGCTGTCTAGCATGCGGAAGGTTGGCAGTTTGAAACCAGTTGCAGCTTTTGACACCTTGCGGGTGTATGCGTAACTATTAGGTGCCCGGATCTGTTTTTCTCCCTGAGACTTCCGGTTGCTAAAGCTTTGCTTGGCTTTTTTCCTGACCCAGTGGTTTTGGAATCTTGGATCTCAGAGCTATGTCCTTGCTCCATCTACCTAACCTGGTCTTGGTTGGCCAGGAATTCAGAGTATTTTTTACTCTTTGCCACAGAGTGACCCATGTCATCTGGTGGTTAGTTGCGTGGCTTGAGCCTCAAGGATGGTTGGTTCATACCCAGCTGTTGGCGTTGGATGTCCAATTTCTGGTGCGCCTTAGGGTTGCATTCCCCTGGTCAGCTTGCCAGTGTTCCCGCGAATGGGTTGGTTGTGCCTCTGCTTGGCAAGCTACTTGTAAAGGGGTCCTTTTCTAGGACATCTGTGCTGGGAGTTTCTCTTCCCATTAGCCGGTGACTTCGGGCCTTAAGGACAGTTTTTGCCCTTCTGGCATCATCCCTTTTCTTTAGGGGATATTCTCCTCCCTATGGAGATAGAGCACTTACTTGGGGCTTCTCCTGTATGGGAGGCAGAAAGGTGGGATTGGTCCCCCAGGGGGTCTTGCTGGATCCAAGCAGAGTAGTTGTGCCTTTATTTTGATAGATCTTTAGGTCTATGGCCTTATTGTCTGTTTTTAGAGTCGGGTTGTACTTGTACTTTGTGGGGATGGCTGTGCTATCCTTACGCTTGTTCCTGTACCTGTTTCAGGATTCTTTTGTTCCCCTGTCTTGGATCCCTGAGGCTGAGTTGGTCCAGCTGGCTGTGGGTCTGCAGGTCAGGATGGCAGAACGGTCTATGGAGCTGCATTCGGTCTCAGTCTCCTCTGAATGTGTGAGCTTTGTTGAGTCTATCCTGTTAGCTTAGTCTGCTAGGGTATAGATTTTCCTTTCAACTGGCTCCATTGGTTAAATCTTCTTTCGGGTTCTGAGGGTATACTCTCCTTCTTGGGGGGCCTCAATTGAGGTTTTGTGTTCCCCTTTTTAGGGATCTGTGCATAGATCCGGCGACTTAGGTTGCCTGGAGCATGCCCTCTGTCTGGGGGTTGCTTTTGCGGTCTGTTTCTTGCTTGACTGCTTCTTCTTCCTTACAAGTATCCTCTGTGTCGTCCTGTTATGGACTGTGTGTTCTCAAACTTGGGGTTTCTCACCTGGGTGTATTACACACTTTTTCATGGTCGAATGCCTTGGTATTCTTGACACTGGGAGGACTTTCCCTCTTTAGTTGCAATCCATGCTTGCAGGATGTTAGAGAGACGTCCGTTCTGTCTCTGTGCCCGGTCTTGTCCCGGGTTTCGCTTGGTATAGGCGTGGCCTCCTTCCCTGTTTGGGCCCCTTTGGGTCTCTGTGAGCTGGGCTCACTCATGGAGGTGTTCTTTTTTGTATGAGGGGACCTTTCGGTTTTCTTCGTTCTCCTTTGCCTTGTTCCCTTGGGGCTTTCGGCTGGTGTCTCCTTCATTTGTGGAGATGAGCAGTGGAGGACTGTTTGTTGGGCGATGGTGTCTCCTGGAGGACTGTTGGCTCAGTCGAGTCCATTTGCGGTCTCTAATTTGGCTTCTGGACTAACTGCGAGTCAGTGTCATTGGGGATTTTCCTTTAAAAGTTTTCTCGGCTACGGACGGTTTTTTATCGGGTAGAGGTTCAGGCTTGGTTCCCTCAGTATGGGCCGTCTATTGTACCCTCCTGTCTTGGCATTCAGTGTCCTCTATAGCTTGGGTATTGTTCTCCCAAAAGTAATTAATGCAGCTGTGGACTCTTTCCATTTAAGAAGAAAAACATAAATTATGCTTACCTTATAATTTCCTTTTCTTCTGATGGAAAGAGTCCACTGTTCCCCACCTGTAATTTTATGTGGGGCGTCTTTATATTCTTCTGTCACCTTTCACCCTGATATTTCTTCTACTGTTCCTTGTTCCTCAGCAGAATAACTGGGGGATGAGGGGAGTGGGAGGAGTATTTAAGCCTTTGGCTGGGTTGTCTTTGCCTCCTCCTGGTTGCCAGGTTCTTATTTCTCAAAAGTAATGAATGCAGCTGTGGACTCTTTCCATCAAAAGAAAAGGAAATTATCAGGTAAGCATAATTTATGGGGGGGTTTTAGTTTAGGGTTTGCGCTATTCGTAAAATAGCTAAATGCCCTTTTAAGGGCAATACCCATACAAATGCTCTTTTCAGGTTTTTGTTAGAGTTAGAGTATTTTGGGGGTTGGTTGGGTGGTGGGTTTTACTGTTGGGGGGGGGGTTTGTATTTTTTTTTACAGGTACAAGGGCTGTTTAACTTAGGGCAAATTTTTTTTATTTTTTTTGTAATTAAGTGTTTGTTATTTTTTGTAATATAGTCTTTTTTATTTTTTGTAATTAGATATTTTGTCATTTTTATAGTAGTGTTAGGATTTTTTAATGTATAATTTACCGCTACTGCAACTCTCAATACCAGCGGTGCTTACGGACGCGGCCAGCTTAAAAAACGTGCTTGTGCACGATTCCCCCATAGGAAACAATGGTGCAGTTTGAGCTGAAAAAAAAGCAGTGTTCAGCTCCTAACGCAGCCCCATTGTTTCCTATGGGGAAACAGTTTCTAAGTCTGCACCTAACACCCTAACACAAACCCCGAGTCTAAACACCCCTAACCTTACACTTATTAACCCCTAATCTGCCACCCCCGCTATCGCTGACCCCTGCATATTTTTTTTAACACCTAATCTGCCGCTCCGTACACCGCCGCAACCTACGTTATCGCTATGTACCCCTAATCTGCTGCCCCTAACAACGCTGACACCTATATTATATTTATTAACCCCTAATCTGCCCCTACCCAACGTCGCCGCCACCTACCTACACTTCTTAACCCCTATTCTGCCAACCGGACCTCACCGCTACTCTAATAAATGTATTAACCCCTAAAGCTAAGTCTAACCCTAACCCTAACACCCCCTAAATTAAATATAATTTAAATCTAACGAAATAAAATAATTCTTATTAAATAAATTAATCCTATTTGAAGCTAAATACTTACCTGTAAAATAAACCCTAATATAGCTACAATATAAATAATAATTATATTGTAGCTATTTTAGGATTAATATTTATTTTACAGGCAACTTTGTATTTATTTTAACCAGGCACAATAGCTATTAAATAGTTAAGAACTATTTAATAGCTACCTAGTTAAAATAAATACAAAATTACCTGTAAAATAAATCCTAACCTAAGTTACAATTAAACCTAACACTACACTATCAATAAATTAATTAAATAAACTATCTACAATTATCTACAATTAAATCAACTAAACTAAGTTACAAAAACAAACAAACACTAAATTACAAAAAATAAAAAAGATTACAAGAATTTTAAACTAATTACACCTACTCTAAGCCCCCTAAAAAAATAATAAGCCCCCCAAAATAAAAAAAAATGCCCTACCCTATTCTAAAATAAAAATTGTAAAGCTCTTTTACCTTACCAGCCCTTAAAAGGGCCTTTTGCGGGGCATGCCCCAAAGAATTCTGCTCTTTTGCCTGAAAAAAAAACATACAATACCCCCAACATTACAACCCACATACCCCTAATCTAACCCAAACCCCCCTTAAATAAACCTAACACTAAGCCCCTGAAGATCTCCCTACCTTGTCTTCACCACGCCGGGTATCACCGATCCGTCCAGAAGAGGTTCCGAAGTCTTCATCGTATCCGGCAAGAAGAGCTCCTCCAGAGGGTCCAAAGTCTTCCTCCTATTCGGGCAGAAGAGGACATCCGGACCGGCAGACATCTTCATCCAAGCGGGTCCATCTTCAAGCAGCCAACGAGGAGCCATCCTTCTTCACCGACGGACTAACGACGAATGAAGGTTCCTTTAAGGGACGTCATCCAAGATGGCGTCCCTCAAATTCCGATTGGCTGATAGGATTCTATCAGCCAATCGGAATTAAGGTAGGAAAAATCTGATTGGCTGATTGAATCAGCCAATCAGATTCAAGTTCAATCAGATTGGCTGATCCAATCAGCCAATCAGATTGAGCTCGCATTATATTGGCTGTTCCGAGCTATTCTAAGGCAGTAACCAGGCCATAGAACAAACTAAAAACAAGCTGTTGTTTGTTCCTTGCAGATTGCTTCTTATTCTGTATGCATTTGGATTGAATCAGCCAATCAGATTCAAGTTCAATCGGACTGGCTGATCCAATCAGCCAATCAGATTGAGCTCGCATTATATTGGCTGTCCCAAGCTATTCTAAGGCAGTAACCAGGCCATAGAACAAACTAAAAACAAGCTGATGTTTGTTCCTTGCAGATTGCTTCTTATTCTGTATGCATTTGGAAAGCTTGTCTGAAGTGAAAAGTTTAGTCATAAGTAGTCTTTAAAGACACAGAAAAGTGCAAAAAGAAAATGTTCTGATGTGTTAGAGCACTTTAATGCTTGCATACAACAATGGGGTCGATTAAAATCTTTCCAGTCGTGTTTTTCGGGTTTTTCGGCTTTCAGTATGCATTTTTCAAGTTTGGAGTGATCACAAAGCAAACAACACCATTTCCATAATAAAAAAAGCGTGTATCGGATATGAGCGGATATTCACCCATACCATACATGCATGTATTTAATTTAACATTGCCAATCTATTCAACCATGAGTTTTGCTATATATATTTATATATATATATATATTTATATATATATATATATATATATATCAAGAACAAAAGGAACACATGATGAAGTACAAAATTAGCCTTTTCAACATGTTTGCCAGTATTACAAGACTATTTGTAATATTTCTATCATCTTACACATATGAAATAAACTCTGAAATGGCCACAAACACTATTTTAGATATATATATCAATATATGGTCGACATTCATAAAACATATTCAACACTATAGGATTTTTTCAACCTTAATACCGATTGGCTGATAGAATTCTATCAGCCAATCGGAATCTAAGGGACGCTATCTTGGATGACATCACTTAAAGAGATATTCATTCTGGAAGAAGACTTTGTTGGAAGAGGATGCTCCGCGCCGGATATCTTGAAGATGGAGCTTTGGGCAGCAATAGAGCTAAATGCCATTTTAAGGGCAATGCCCATCCAAATGCTCTTTTCAGGGCGATGGGGAGCTTAGGTTTTTTAGTTAGGGTTTTATTTGGGGGGTTGGTTGTGTGGGTGGTGGGTTTTACTGTTGGGGGGGTATTTGTATTTTTTATTTACAGGTAAAAGAGCTGATTTCTTTGGGGCAATGCCCCGCAAAAGGCCCTTTTAAGGGCTATTGATAGTTATTGATTTTGGGGGGGCTTTTTTTATTTTTATAGGGCTGTTAGATTAGGTGTAATTAGTTTAAATATCTTGTAATTTGTTTTTTATTTTCTGTAATTTAGTGGGGTTTTTTGTAAGTTAGCTAATTGTATTTAATTTATGTAAGTTATTTAATTGTAGTGTAGTGTTAGGTGTTAGTGTAACTTAGGTTAGGTTTTATTTTACAGGTAAATTTGTATTTATTTTAGCTAGGAAGTTATTAAATAGTTAATAACTATTCAGTAACTATTCTACCTAGTTAAAATAAATACAAACTTGCCTGTAAAATAAAAATAAACCCTAAGCTAGCTACAATGTAACTATTAGTTATATTGTAGCTAGCTTAGGGTTTATTTTACCAGCACTGCTTACATTAGCGGTGAGCTGGTGTAATGTGCTCGTGCACGATTTCTCCATAGGAATCAACAGGAAGAGCCGGCTGAAAAAAAGTCTAACACCTGCAAAAAAGCAGCGTAAAGCTCCTTAACACAGCTCCATTGATTCCTATGGGGAAATAAAATTTATGTCTACACCTAACACCCTAACATGAACCCCGAGTCTAAACACCCCTAATCTTACACTTATTAACCCCTAATCTGCCGCCCCCGACATTGCCGCAACCTACATTATATTATTAACCCCTAATCTGCTGCTCCGGACACCGCCGCCACCTACATTATACTTATAAATCCCTAATCTGATGCCCCAAACATCGTCGACACCTACATTATATTTATTAACCCCTAATCTTCCTTCCCCAATGTCGCCGCAATCTACCTACACTTCTTACCCCTAATCTGCCGCCCCAACGTCGCTGCCACTATAATAAACATATTAACCCCTAAACCGCCGCACTCCCGCATCGCAAACATTAGTTAAAGATTATTAACCCCTAATCTGGCGTCCCTAACATCGCCGCTACCTTCCTACATTTATTAACCTACAGTAAATTACAAACAGCCCTTAAAAGGACCTTTTGCAGGGCATTGCCCCAAAGTAATCAGCTCTTTTACCTGTAAAAAATATTACAAATCCCCCACCAACATTAAAACCGACCACCCACACAACCAACCCTACTCTAAAACCAACCCAATACCCCCTTAAAAAAACTCTAACACTAACCCCTTGAAGATCACCTTACCGGGAGAAGTCTTCATCCAACCAGGCCGAAGTCCTCAACAAAGCCAGGAGATGTATTCATCCAACCCGGGCCGAAGTCCTCAACGAATCCGGCAGAAGTGGTCCTCCAGAAGGGCAGAAATCTTCATCCAGATGGCATCTTCTATTGTCATCCATTCGGCGTGGACCAGGTCCATCTTCAAGACATCCGACGCGGAGCATCCTCTTCTTTCCATGGCGACTGAAGAATGAAGGTTCCTTTAAGTGATGTCATCCAAGATGGCGTCCCTTAGATTCCGATTGGCTGATTCTATCAGCCAATAGGAATTAAGGTAGGAAAAATCCTATTGGATGATGCAATCAGCCAATAGGATTGAACTTCAATCCTATTGGCTGATCCAATCAGCCAATAGGATTGAACTGGCATTCTATTGGCTGATTGGAACAGCCAATAGAATGCCAGCTCAATCCTTTTGGCTGATTGGTTCAGCCAATAGGATTGAAGTTCAATCTTATTGGCTGATTGCATCAGCCAATAGGATTTTTCCTACCTTAATTCCGATTGGCTGATACTATTCTATCAGCCAATTGGAATCTAAGGGACGCCATCTTGGATGACGTCACTTAAAGGAACCTTCATTCTTCAGTCACCATGGAAAGAAGAGGATGCTCCGCGTTGGATGTCTTGAAGATGGACCCGCTCCGCGCCGCATGGATGAAGATAGAAGATGCCGCCTGGATGAAGACTTCTGCCCGTCTGGAGGACCACTTCTGCCAGATTTGTTGAGGACTTTGGCCCGGTTAGATGAAGACTTCTCCCGGTAAGGTGATCTTCAAGGGGTTAGTGTTAGGTTTTTTAGTTGAAATAGTTTTTATTGGTTTACAATTTATAAACATGAAAATTAATCAAACAGTACAATAACTAGTACATATGAGGTAGTCTGCCATATATACATTACAGACCTTGCCAAACCATTGTTGTTTAAATACACCTTACTTTATTTATCATCGGTCTTGTAGGGTGAGCCCCATACCTGTACCATAAACCTTAACTAAACCCATCCTATAACCCCTCCTCCCCTCCCAACCAACCTCCCCCCTCAGGTGGTGCCAATTCATCTAAGTTTGAAGTGAATGACAATTTGTGTATGTTTTGAATAAAATACTCATTAAAGTCTCTAAATATGAATGTAACGACATCAGGTTCCCTTATCATGTGTCCTATTGGGTGACTTCCCCTATACTGGCTTCCTCTGCCTACTCCGTCTACTTTTTCCTCAATATCCAATAGTACCATACCTTCTGAAACTGTTCAGGGTGACCCTGTGTCCAGGCCGCCAATTCTGACATATTAAATGTGTCCGAGATTTTATCCTCTACCTCTTGCCATGAGGGTGTCCCTACCTTCCAATGCCTAGCCACACAAATTCTCAAGCATGTACAAAGAATTTTAATAAACTTATTAATAGACGCATTGAATGGCCTCACCCTGTCGTGTAGTAGTGCTTGTGGCATCGTCAAGTTTACATTTTCGTCTAGCAGAGACCCTATCAGGTCTGATAGTCTCCTCCACAGTGACTGGACCCCCGGGCAATCCCACCACATATGTTTATAAGTCCCCCTGTCTTGGCAACCTCTGTAGCAGTTGCCTTGTTGTGATGAGGTATAGTGTGCTGTCCTTACAGGTGTCAAGTACCATCTAAAAGAAACCTTAATGCAGTTTTCCCTCATGTCCGCACTAATCAGTCCCTTGCTCGCATCTAGCATCAATTCATCCCACTCGCTCTTTTCCCAAGTTTCCAATGTATCTCTTTCCCATCTCTCTAGTAAGGGTGACTTGGTGCTATACTTGGCCTCCTGAATTAACAGGTAGATTTGGGAAATCCGTCGCTTACCCCTAGTGGGGGCTCTAATCAATCTCTCAAGTCCCGTTGTTGGTTGTGCCTGTTTGTGTGTCATGTATTTTGATATCGCAGAGGAAATCTGCAAGTACATGTACCACTTTAACTGTTCTGGTTCTATTTTCTCTCTGGCCTGGACAAACGTGAGTTTACCTGAGCTATTTAGAAAGTCTGCCACCCTATACAGGCCCTTATTTTCCCACTTGCTCACTACTTTTCTCAATTCTGTGGGCAATAAGAATTTAATTGGCATAATTAGAGATTCTGTCCTACATAATTTTAATTCCTTCGTAATCTTATTCCACAAGTTGATTGAATCCAAAGTAACTGAGGATTTGTACCCCCTCAACATTTTATGTATCTCCGGGTCCCATAAAATATCTGCTGAGCTATTACAACCTACCAATTCCGCCTCGATCCTTGGCCAAATTAAGTCATTATTAGATTTGCCCAATACCACCGTCTGTGCCAATCTGGAGGCCTGATAATATTCCACTAAGTTAGGGGCTCCCACTCCCCCTACCCGCCTATGTTGTTTCAACAGTTGAGAGGCTATTCTTGCCTTCCCATCTCCTCTCAGAAATCTCAACAGATCTTCCTGTAAGCCTCTTAGTTCCGATACTGGGATTTTGATAGGTAGGGCTCTAAAAAGGTACATTAGCCTAGGCAGGACATTCATCTTGACGGACATGAGCCTCCCATACCACGAAAAGTAACCCTTTTTCCACCTTCCCAAATCCTTTTTAATAGCTTTATAGATAGGTATATAATTTAACCTATATAGATCCTCAATCTTTCCGTTCATCTTAACCCCTAAATATGTTATGTTAGTTTTTGCCCAGGTAATAGCAAAGTTCAGCTCCACAGCCTTCTTAGTGTGGGGGGGTAGACAAATCGGCAAAGCCTCGCATTTGTCTCGGTTGATCTTGTACCCTGAAATATTTGAGAACTCCTCCAATACTCTATACAGATTAGGTAGGGAATACAGTGGCTTAGTAAGTGTCAACAGAACGTCGTCCGCAAACAACATTAGTTTATATTCAGAGGAGGCTAATTGCACCCCTGAGATATTTTCCTCGTTCCTGATGTACGAAGCCAGTGGCTCTATACATATTGCGAACAATAACGGCGACAACGGGCACCCCTGACGGGTTCCATTCAAAATATCTATTGGTCTCGACAGGTATCCCGCCGCCCCCACCATCGCCGTCGGTTTGGAGTAGATGCCTCTAAGTGCCTGTATAAACTCTCCTTTGAAACCCATGGTATGTAACACTCGAAACATAAAATCCCAGTCTACCCTGTCGAACGCTTTTTCTGCGTCTAGCGACAGTAGTAGAGCTGGTTTCTTAGACGCCATCAAGTAGTCTGTTAGGGTCACCACTCTCCTTACATTATCCGGGGCCTCCCTCCCCATAACGAACCCCACCTGATCTTGATGGATCAGCGAGGGCAAGATCACCTTTAGTCTGTTTGCCATAATTTTTGCGAATATTTTGATATCATGATTTATCAAAGATATCGGTCTGTAGTTATGGCAGTATTTTGCATTTTTCCCGTTTTTTGGTATCACTATAATCTTTGCTTGCAGCAACTCTTGTGGTAACGTCCACCCATCCATAATCCCATTACAAAAACTGACTAAATGAGGTAGTAGTTCTTTTTTAAAGAGTTTGTAGTATTCCCCTGTCAGTCCGTCTGGTCCTGCCGCCTTCCCCACTTTTAGATCTCTAATCACCCCTAAGACTTCTGCACTCGTGATTTTCGCATTGAGACTCTTAAGGTCACTGTCCTCTATCACTTTTAGTCCTGCCTTGTCTAAGAATCTAGTTGTCTGTTGTGCTATATTCCCTGGGGCCACTTTCTTCCCGTCATAAAGGTTCTCGTAATACCGAGCAAAGCTATCTGATATTTCCTGCGGATTCGAGGTCAGGACCCCGTTATCCTGAAATAATTTAGGTATAGAGAAGAACTTGTTCCGTTCTCTTAATTTATGTGCTAGATATCTGTCCGGTTTGTTGGCAAACACAAAGTACTGGGCTTTCAGCCTTAAGGCCGCTCTTATAGATGCGTCGTTTTGTATTTTGGCCAATTCCCTCCGTTTAGCGGTCAGTGTTCTATATGTCCTGTCAGATAGAGTATGTTGGTGTTCCCTTTCCAGTTGTTCCACCTCCCCCTGAAGTGTGTTTATTAATTTAATTGACTGTTTGTTTTTGATCGACTTCTCCTTTATAAGAAGTCCTCTCAGGAAAGGTTTATGAGCGGCCCAGCTTACTAACGGGTTCCTGACTGAGTTTTCATTTATATCCCAGTACTCCCTCAGTGCTTTTTGAATTCTCCCATGAACCCCGGGGTCCCTTAATAAAGTTGGGTTATATGTCCAAGATCTTTGCCTGGAAAAGTCTAAGAGCCCCAAGAGTTCCAAGTATACTAGTGAATGGTCTGACCAGGCACATGCCTGGGTACCTGAGTTAACTAAATTAGGAGTGAGGATCTGGCTCACGTATATATAGTCAAGAGTGGTATAAGTTTTATGCGCTGGAGAGTAGTAAGTATAATCATGTCCTGAGTTGCCCACTGCCTCCCACGAATCCACCAAATTATGTTCTGCCAGTGAGGTTTTAATGGACTTTATTATGCTGTTAGTTCTGTGTTGTTTGCTTGTCAATTTCCCGCTGTCTGATCCCCCTAAAGGAGCCATATTAACATTAAAGTCACCCGCCAGAATTATTCTATCTTGTGACCACTGTGTGAGTCTTTGTGACAATTGAGAAAAGAAGGCGTTTTGAGTTTCATTTGGAGCATATATATTACAAAGCCTTATTTTTGTATCTTGCATCGTGCCCTGAACTATCACAAATCTACCTTCCTTATCCTTGCATACTTTATCCACTATAAAGTCTAAAGATCTATGTATCAATATAGATACCCCTCTTTTTTTGGAGTCAGTTGTAGAGTGAAAGTGGTGTGGAAAATGATTTGACCAATATCTTGGGATGGCCGACTCTGTGAAATGTGTCTCCTGTAAGAATATTATTTTAGCCTTTAATTTCAGATATTGCGACATAGCTGTTCTGCGCTTTATATCTGTATTAAGACCCCTTGCATTGTGAGAAATTAAGGTTAAGCTATTTGTCATCTAAACGTAGTTCCCCTCTTGTCCTCCAGTCCCCTAATCTCTCTTTGTCTGGAAAGTCGGCCTGTCCTATGAGCGTACCTTTTTAACTTGGAGCACCATGTCCCCTCTAGCCACCATACCTTTCTCTGAGTCCTATGAACCCGGACCTTACCATTGTACGGCACCACCTGAGTAAAAAAATGAGTAAATAAAAATAACAATAACAAACAATAACCTTGAATATGAACAATAACAATTACAGTCATAGCTGACCAACAAAGCATCTTAACTAAAAGGGCAGTTACAAAACTTCCTCTTCTGTCTTAAACCATGTCATTGGCTTTTTAATCATTAAAACTATAAATCTAATAGCTGTTTCTGTTTCTGTATAGTGTTCATGGATTTTTGTCCTGTTTCGGGCCCCCCGTCAAGGGGAGAGATGGACCCTTCCAAGTTTTGTTAGATAGTTCCGGGTGGTTACCCAATCTGGTGTACAAATAGATAAGTCTCCCGGTGAACTAGGTCTTTCGCCACTTGTTTAGGTCCACCTCTGTACTAGAAGGCCCCAAGGCCTTGTCAAGCCATAACCTGCAACAGTGAAAAAACATTCAAACGTCTAAATATTATACTCATCTGTCCGTCGAATCATTGGGTGTGCATAGTCAATGTCCACAGGAAAAAGGAACCATTGATCCTTAGTCCTTACTGCGAGCTCTGCAAAACTCGTCACAACATTACCAATATGATGCCGCTTCCTTGTCTTCACGTTTTTCTTTTCTTTTCCGGGACTTTAGTCCATTTCTTCTGAAACGGCTGCTTATTCTGGAAATCGCTTCCAATAGTAGACCTCTGTGGTTGAAGGGTCGGAGGATCTAGCTTCAATCTTTGGCATGTCTCCGGTATCTCCTCTGGATCCTTGATGGAGAATATCTTATTTTCCCATGAGATATGGAGGGCAAACGGGAATCCCCATCTGTATGGGATTTGATTCTTTCTCAGCATAGATGTGAGAGGCCTGAGGGCCCCCCTCCTCTGTAGTGTCCTCAAACATAAGTCCTGAAAAAATTGTATGATGTTTCCCTGGTGCTTATATGTGGGGTTTCTGCGGGCTGCAGCCAAGATTTCCTCTTTCTCTTGATATCTGAGCATCCGAACAATAATGTCCCTTGGCGGTTCTTCTCCTTTAGGCTTTGGCCTAAGAGCCCTGTGGGCCCTCTCCATCTGAAATTTTTCCTCTCCTCCAGCACCAGTGATACCCTGAAATAAGTTGAGTAGACATGTGTTGAGATCTTTAGGGCCCACAGATTCGGGGACGCCCTTCAGGCGTATGTTACAGCGTCGGCTGCGGTTCTCAAGGTCTTCTAGCTTATCATGAATGTTTTCAATTTCTTGCTGCTGCAAAGACACTTGAGATGTAACATCATTCAGGCCCTCTGACAATGCATCACCACTTTCTTCAAGCGAATCCACTCTGGAGCCTAAATCACCTATTTCCTGCTTAAGCTCCGCAAGGCTGTTAGTTACAGTATTCTGCAGGGTTTCCATTTTATCTAACAATTTCTCAATATTAGTGGAAATGTCTTGCTTTGACATTAGATGTTCAAGATCAGCTTTTGTTATTGGTGCTTGATTATCTGCCTCAGTTTGTTGTCTGGTAACTAGGTCTCTCTCCTCATCTGACTGTGGAGAATGCTGTTCTGGGGATTTTTCACCCCTTGAGGATTTAAAGAACATTGAGGCTGATGTTTGTTTGCTTACAGGTGTAGCCTTTATGTTCCGTCTAGCTGCCATGATGTAATCTTTCATCTATGTGTTTAGGCCTCTTCTCAGTCCCAGCCGTTATGAAAGCAATATGGTGACACTTAATTGTTTTCTGCCTTGCTTGCAAACTGTCTCCCACTGATCACTCAAAAGTCTGGGTATCCACCATTAAAAACTATTCTGGTGTGTGGTCTGACTTTTCTCGTCTTGTGTGTCTGCCAGGTCCCTTTACTTATATGTCTTCTGCAAACTTTATATTTATCTCTGTATGTTGCGTGCTAACAATAACTATTATGACGTTTTTACATTATGGCACATCGTGACCCTTCAAGCAGGTTTAGGGAGAGTCTATGGGTGTTAAATATGTTGCATAGCTATCTTTTAGCCGCTCAGCATTCCTGCTTCTTTCTCCCCAATTTTTATGTGAGAGGCTCCGGTTGTCCCGTGCTCCGTCGTCAATCTCCTTCTAGCCTCATGCAGTCTCCCTTTAAATGTTTCTTACTCCTCACTTGCATGCTCCGGTGTCATCTACGGAGCTATTTGAGTGACCGCACACTCCGATGCCCATCTCCCAGGAGAGGAGACCGTTCAATCCTGCCGCGTGGGATTTTTTCAAATATGGCCGCCGGCCTGCGGCTCTTTAGCGCTCTGCAAACTTGTCCTCCTTGTCGACTGATCTGTCGTGCTGTTTTACTTTGAAAGGCACACTGATGGTCCGGTCAGTCTCATAATACTTTCAGCCCTTTGTAACAGCTACTATTAAGCCATATTCGCCTTTAATCCATACTATCTGCCCGGAGCTCGGCACTTATGCGACCATTCCAGTGCCTCTCAAGGCTCCGCCATTGTTAGGTTTTTTAAGGGGGTATTGGGTGGGTTTTAGAGTAGGGTTGGTTGGGTGGGTGGTGGGTTTATATGTTGGGGGGATTTGTATTTTTTTTTACAGGTAAAAGAGCTAATTACTTTGGGGCAATGCCCCGCAAAAGGCCCTTTTAAGGGCTATTTGTAATTTAGTGTAGGGTAGGGCTTTTTGATTTTGTTAGGGGGATTATATTAGGTGTAGTTAGTTTAAAAATCTTGTGATTTGTTTATTATTTTCTGTAATTTAGTGTTTGTTTGTTTTTGTACTTTAGCTAATTATATTTAATTGTATTTAATTGTATTTAGTTTAGGGAATTAATTTTATTATAGTGAAGTGTTAGGTGTTAGTGCAACTTAGTTTAGGTTATATTTTACAGGTAAATTTGTCTTTATTTTAGCTAGGTAGTTTATTAAATAGTTAATAACTATTTAGTAACTATTCTACCTAGTTAAAATAAATACAAACTTGCCTGTAAAATAAAAATAAACCCTAAGCTAGATACAATGTAACTATTAGTTATATTGTAGCTAGCTTAGGGTTTATTTTATAGGTAAGTATTTATTTTTAAATAGGAATAATTTAGTTAATTATAGTAATTTTATTTAGATTTATTTAAATTATATTTAAGTTAGGGGGGGTTAGGGTTAGGGTTAGACTTAGATCTAGGGGTTAATAACTTTTGTACAGTGGCGGCGACGTTGGGGGCAGCAGATTAGGGGTTAATAAATGTAGGTAGGTGTTGGCGATGTTAGGGACAGCAGATTAGGGGTTAATAATATTTAACTAATGACTGCGAGGCGGGATGCGGCGGTTTAGGGGTTAATATATTTATTATAGTGGCGGCGATGTCCGGTTCGGCAGATTAGGGGTTAAAAATTTTATTTTAGTGTTTGCGATGTGGGAGGGCCTCGGTTTAGGGGTTTAGGTAGTTTATGGGTGTTAGTGTACTTTTTAGCACTTTAGTTAAGAGTTTTATGCTACGGCGTTGTAGTGTAAAACTCTTAACTACTGACTTTAAAATGCGGTACCAGTGTTGACAGGAGAGGGTCTACCGCTCACTTTTTGGCAGACTCATAATACCGGCGCTATGCAAGTCCCATTGAAAAAATAGCATACGCAATTTACGTAAGTGGATTTGCGGTATTTCCAAGTCTGGCCAAAAAAGTGAGCGGTACACCTGTACCTGCAAGACTCGTAATACCAGCGGGCGTTAAAAAGCAGCGTTGGGACCGCTGCTTGGCAGACTCATAATACCGGCGCTATGCAAGTCCCATTGAAAAAATAGCATACGCAATTTACGTAAGTGGATTTGCGGTATTTCCAAGTCTGGCCAAAAAAGTGAGCGGTACACCTGTACCTGCAAGACTCGTAATACCAGCGGGCGTTAAAAAGCAGCGTTGGGACCGGCCAACGCTGCTTTTTAAGCCTAACGCACAACTAGTAATCTAGCCGATAGACAAAAATCTCACTCTATAGTTTAAAGAATTTCATTCCCAGAACAGGATACAGCTGGTGATTGGCTGCTACATGCAAGTGCTACATCTGATTGCTCAACAGTCACGTTCTGCTTGCGGGACTTTACCTATGTGGTTAACCTCATTGTCGGCTTAAATTAGGGTTAAATTTGTGTCATTAATGCAAAAATCAATAGTTTTAACAAATTAGAATAAGCCATTGTCTGCTTTAGAATGACCCTTTCACTTCCCATTATATTTTACATTGAAAGAATTCCAAACTTTCCAAACAGAATTATGCATATTTTGGACTTTCCTCAATTAATATGAAAACAAATTCTGGCCTTTTTTTTTTTTAGCCTTTCCTTTCTGTTTTGTATGACTTTTTTTTATCAGTGTTAAAGGGACATGAAACCCAAAAATTTTCTTTCATGATTTAGGTAGAACATCTTTCCAGTTTACTTCTATTTTCAAATTTGCTTCATCCTCTTGGTATAATTTGTTGAAAGAACAGCAATGCAATACTGGTTTCTAACTGAACACATGGGTGAGCCAATGCAATGGGTATTTATATGCAGCCACCAATCAGCAGCGAGAACCTATTTTCTTTGCTGCTCCTGATCTTAGCTAGATAAACCTTTCAGAAAAGGATAACAAGAGAAGAAAGCAAATTAAATAATAGAAGTAAATTGGAAAGTTGTTTGCTCTGTCTAAATCATGAATGTCTAGTTATGACTTTACTGTCCCTTTAAGGCTTTTGCTCATGTTCACTTTGTATACTAGTAAATAGGATGTTTCCTGGTTTAGGGGAAAAAAATAAAGAAAAACAATATGGCTCAATTGAACCCCTCCTGTAGGCTTTTCTGTCGAATGGTCACAAAATCAATGACATCACTGTTCCTATAACCTATTTCACTGGTCAGAAAACATTTATGCCACAAGCACTGGCATAAATCTACAAGATATTTTAAAAAGGGATCCATATGAGATTCAGACTGGCTGTGAAATTTTATAAAGGGCTTCTCTGTGGGAGGAGATGACTCTGACACTGGCGGAATTTTTAAACCAGCATAACTTTACACAGTATTCAATGGAAATACATGGTACTTGTCTCAACAGAAACTTCACCTCTTTGTTCCAATTTAATAGTGAAACTAGGACATGACTAGTAAATGTTTAGGAGCTAGAGGATTGGGGGTATAATGCACATGTATATACACTGTGTTATGTATACGTATTATACTGTTGAATACTATAATATGTATGTAAAGGCTTTTCATTATTTAACCCCTTAGTGACAGACCATTTTTAAATCGTATTACCATTAAGGACCAGTTCTGTTTTTACATTTCTGCAGTGTTTGTGTTTAGCTGTAATTTTCCTCTTACTCATTTACTGTACCCACACATATTATATACCATTTTCTCGCCATTAAATGAACTTTCTAAATATACCATTATTTTCATCATATCATATAATTTACTATAAAAAAACCCCTATAAAATATGAGGGAAAAAAAAAAAAAAACACACTTTTTCTAACGTTGACCCCCAAAATCTCTTACGCATCTACAACCACCAAAAAACACCCATGTTAAATAGTTTCTAAATGTTGTCCTGGGTTTAGAAATACCCAATGTTTACATGTTCTTTACTTTTTTTGCAAGTTATAGGGCAATAAGTACAAGTAGCACTTTGCTATTTCCAAACCATTTTTTTCAAAATTTGTTAACTTATTCACAATTTTAGGTTTCTCACTGAAATTATTTACAAACAGCTTGTGCAATTATGGCACACATGGTTGTAAATGCTTCTCTGTGATCCCCTTTGTTCAGAAATAGCAGACATATATGGCTTTGGCATTGCTTTTTGGTAATTAGAAGGCCGCTAAATGCCGCTGCGCACCACACTTGTATTATGCCCAGCAGTGAAGGGGTTAATTAGAGTTAATTTTAGCTTTAGTGTAGAGATTAGCCTCCCACCTGACATATCCCACCCCTGATCCCTCCCTGTCCCCTCTCAAACAGCTCTCTTCAATCCCCCACCTCAAAATTGTCACCACCATCTTAAGTACTGGCAGAAAGTCAGTTAAATATTTTTTCTTTAGTGTAGGATCCCCCATTACACTCAACCTCCCTGAACCCTCCCAAACAACTCTCTAAGCCTCCCCCCTCTACCTACTGGTTGCCATCTTAGGTACTGGCAGCTCCTCCTCCCCACTCACTGCGTGATGTACAGTGGCCGTAGCAGTCCCACACACTCCCACCCCTTCACGCCCCCTTCACAAAGCTCCTCCCACCCTTCTTCCACCTCCTCCAGTGAAGGGCCGCCCTCCCTCCAAGCCCTCCCACACCACCAACGATCGGCACCATCACTGGCCGACGGAGAAAGGGCCACAGAGTGGCCCTCTCTGCATCGGTAGTTGCCTAAAGGGTATTGCACGATGCCTCAATATCGAGGCATCGCTGCAATATCCTGAGAGCGTCTGGAAGCGATAACGATCGCTTCCAGCGCTCAGTTTAACTGAGGAAGTTCTATCTATGTCCTTGGTCCTTAACTGCCGTTTTTTGAAGGACGTACATGACACGTCCTTGGTCCTTAAAGGGACATAAAACAAGTTGGGATAGAGACAAAATATAATAATATGTACTTTAATTACTTTACCTGCAAATTTATACTGCAGTGCCTCGCCATTAACCCTTTCTTTTTAGTTTCTGAATTGTAAAGCTCTAACTCCCCCTACACATTTCCCTCTATGGCTGTGTATCTATATCTATTGTTATTTTAGTAGAATGCAAAAGTGAATAGGGATTATCTGCTGGAGCATGCCTAGAACCTGTGAACTCAGTTGAAATGCAATGCCTGTGTCTAAACACATAGCTTGGTTATGTAATTAATTTTGCTTATTGCCAGCAATTTTAAACAATTTTTCTATGCAAACTATTTTTGATTAATTTAGCCCTTTTAGGACATGCACTGATCTCGATCTCAACCTGTTTTATGTCCCTTTAAAGGGTTAGATAAATTGTTTTTTTAACTTTTGGCGTGTTCTTTTCTATTTAGGAAGATTTTAAGCACACCAGACACACGGATTGCGAGACTGGTGAGGCAAAAATGCCATTTCTCTGTGAGCCTGACTTTCCTTTTAATCATCGGGGCTCAATGAGTGAAATATATAGTATATGGAATAGTGTAATGAACTAATTATTGGTACAGTTTTTTTGCTGTAGGTTTGGCTAATCATTTGCATTTCTTTAAACTGAAAGTACATTTTGTTTAACACTTATGAACCCCAAAAACACACAACCAATTTACTTCAAATTATCAGCATTCTCAGCCAACAAAGATGCCCTGAAAAATGTGTCCATACAATCCAAGGTTACAAGCAACATTTAACAGTCCAACGTACTAAATAAAATGTTTATGATACAATGATGATACCTGTATTCTACTCCATGAGGCCTATTTAACAAATGTCTGTTGGACCTGATCAGGTCTGACAGACATCGCTGAATGCGGAGAGCAATACGCTCTCCGTATTCAGCATTGCACCAGCAGCTCTTGTAAGCTGCTGGTGCAACGCCGCCCCCTGCAGACTCGCAGCCAATCGATTGGCCGCCAGCAGGGGGTGTCAATCAACTCAATCGTACTCGATCGTGTTCAATTCCGGCGATTCCTGTCCGCCTCATCAGAGCAGGCGGACAGTTTTATGGAGCAGCGGTCTTTGTGACCGCTGCTTAATAACTGCTGTTTCTGGCGAGCCTGCAGTCTCGCCAGAAACACGGGCCGTCAAGCTCCATTCGGAGCTTGATAGATTGGCCCCTATGTGTGGATAGTATGCACATAAAGGGATACATTAATATAGATGTGTCATTAACATAATATACAAAGTCAGGATTAACGTTTTTCATATATATATATATACTGTGTATATATACAGGTGGCCCTCGTTCTACAATTTACACCATTTCAGAATAACAACCTTTTTTTCCAGTCATGTGACTGCTATTGAAAAGCATTGAGAAGCAGTGCATTTTTTAAAATAGCCAGTAGGTGGAGCTGTCCGCTTGTGTTGCAGCAAAGCCAAGCAAGCTGAAATTAATCAGTTTAACCAGACCTGAGCTATTGAGCAGATTTCAAAGGAACAAGATCTTCCTGTCTATAACTCAGTCCAGATTGGAATGCATAGAAAGAACTGTTTGCAGAAAAATGCAAGTGACATCTGTGTTGTGTGATTATTTTATTAGGTTTATAATGCTGTTTAGCAAATGTTTTTGTTCATTTAACTTTGTTTTTAATTATATATTCTGTGTTGTGTGATTATTTTATTAGGTTTATAATGCTGTCTAGCATTTAAAGTCTTCATTTCAAAGCTTTTAAAATAATGTATTAGGTGTTACTTATGACAATTTTGAGAGGGGCCTGGAACCTCTCTCCCTCACTTCCCATTGACTTACATTATAAACTGGGTTTCAATTTACAACGGTTTCAATTTACAACCATTCCTTCTGGAACCTAACCCCGGCGTAAACTGAGGGCTACCTGTATATATATTTTTTATACACAAAATATTTCTGATGTGTTCTGCCTGCCTGCCCCTCTCCCTTTACCTTGCTGCAGTTAAAACTTCTAAATGTATAGTTGTACTTGTAAAATAATGCATTAATTTTGATTATGTGTCCCTTTGTCATTTGTTTATGTTTTTTGTCTTCCATGAAGGCAGATGGAAAACCCCTCTTATGAAAATGTTTATGTGTTCAATAGTTTTTACAACAGTTTAACATATTCAAAGACTAGAGCTATGCTGGGATTGACAAAACATCAAAATTAGTAATATTTTAAAATAAATTGTTATATAATATAGAGAATATATGTATTCACTTAGGGGTTGTTTGGAATAAACAAAAGAAAACATTTTACCTCATAAAAATACTGCCATAAATGAAAAACTGCTTTGTGCACCTCATATTCTAATCTACATTTGCTTCAAGAGAAAAGGTCATATTGTAAGGCTTTCTCTTGGATAAGCAACATCTTCCTTGGTTTAAAATGGCGGTGAGTGGGTTGGTGCAGGTAAATGTCATTTTGTGCTGTTGCTAAATATTAGTGTGACTGGGGATATAACGTAGGCTTTGGTCCTAAGAGGCTTTGTATATAATGTATGATATTGGGTAGAGGTTGCCTTTCTACAATTATAAGTGAACTATTTTCTCATTTTCATTTACTTATTCACTAGTTTAATATTTTGTTATCACAACATTTTGGGTTTGGGTGGCAACAGAATAGTTATTGTGTTCACTAGATGTTTTTTAAGATATTAAATTAAATCCAGGAGTTTTCTATCTTTCCTGGCTCTTGGTCCAGATTAAGGAGGTCTGACAAACCAGTAAAGTTTTCCCCCATGATATTATTTTTAGCATTTGAATGTTTCTATAGAGCAAATGTTAATAGAATATAAAATATAACATTTAAATATTATATTCTTACATCAAAATATTAAATTTGAATAGTGAATCTCGCATTAAAATTATAATATTCAAATGGTACACTAGTTATTGTAATGTTACACTCAGTATCAATTCCATTCTACATAGGATTTATTTTTATTTTTTTCAAAAGTAACTTTCAACAGTTTGTGTTTTATTACCAACACTTTTTGGAGTGATCACTGCAATTTGGACTTATCATTTGGAGGACTATTTTTTGTTTATCGTGATTTGCTTTATGTATATGTCATCACTATGTTTTGATATGTTTATTACCTGCATCAATACTTTAATCAAGGTTTAGTACCCTCACTGTTATATTTTACACCACCACTTCATTATATATATTTTTTTGATCATATATTTTTTTCTTCACATATTTTATCATCACAAGTGTATCATCATTTTTCCAACATAGAAGGATTTGGTATCCTCTAGCACAATTTTGCACACATAACGCCACTCACATATTTAGGGAATATTAGACATTAAGGCACTTAACACCTAGAAAGGTGACCGCCGTACCAAGAGATACCGGGATAACAGTCCGGACAAGTCTGTATAAGAGGATCATCAGTAATTATCCTATTGTTCAAAGAACACCTAGAGATACTGGGATACCAGTATAGATAGGTCTGTACCAGTTACCTTAAGAGAATCATCAGTGATTTTTTTATTTATTTTAAAGAATTTTATTGTTGTTAGAATTTTAAGTTTTTTGTTATGTAACATGGATCCATGCTTGTAAACGAATTAAAGTGTAACCTCTACTTTTTAAGTGAATCTGTTTAAACTTTGTCCAGACCCGGCCTTTCAGGCGCTTTGGTTCCTACCTTTTTCTAACTTTCAACATTCAATTAGAAGAATTAATTTGGCCAACTTTTTATATTTTTGACAAATGTGTCGAAACATTCACCTTTCATATTAAACCGTATGAAATATACTGGAATGAGGTCACTAGAGGTCCCAATTCAGGTAATAGTCTACATCAGACTTTGGCTCAAAGACGCATCACTCTTAGATGTATTAAAATCTGTTATCAAGGAAATAGATTCATTTTTCTAGGGTCAACAATAGGAATGCTGGTGACCTAATTAATAAATATGAATAAATAATTAAAGTTTGTTTACCAAACAGTTTTGTGGCTTGTGACTAAATGTTAGCACTTGTAATTTATGAATTAAAATGTGCTGTAGTGCAGAGGCTATTTCTGTGCTTTCCTGGCTTATATTTTGCCTAACAGCACCAACCACTTCATTAACTTCGCTGAGATAAAGTGAAAAGTGACAAAATCATTACACTGTGTTTTATTACTATTTAGCTCACAGTTGTGCGATTTACTGGCAGGAAACACAGCTCATGAAGTCAAGCAAGAATCATTTTTATTTGTCATAGCCACTTCCTGCCTGTCTCTTAACATCTGTTGCTACTGATCACAACTGTTTTTGTTGCAGTGTTAACTATTTATACATAGGTTTATAGATATAGAAAGGGAGTACATCATATCCTTGAACTGATGTCAACAATTAAAACAAAAGCTTGCCAAATAATATTACTTTTCTCTTCTGAAATAAAGAGACATTTAACGTTAAATAAATCGTTGCTTGAATGATGCATTTAGAGCAAAGGTTACTCTGAGAAAAACATGTAGATGTATTTTTTAATGTTTCTTTAGCTGTTTAAATAGTGAACAAAATAAGTGTAAAAGTTTTAAAGTCTACAAAATAATGGGAGCTGCCATGTTGTAACTTAGGTTACCTTCTCTGATGTGGCCAATTAGGGATAGTTATAAATAGGTCACTAGAGAGTGCAGCCAATGGCAGTGTGGAATATAACATTCGGCTAGATTACGAGTTTTGCGTTATGAGTGGCTCGCTACTAACTTGCAAGTTATTTCCACCGCTCACCTCCCTATAGTGCTGCTACATCAATGTGCATTTTCTAAGAAGCCAATCATCACTTAAGAAAGGATTCTTATTTACTTGTGTCTGTCATATATTTCATTATTAAAAAAATCATAATGCCCCAGTGTGAAAAATAATTCTCTTTATCATTACTCTAAACTTACTTAAAGGGGCAATCAATGGGGAAAGTCGGCTAAAAAAAAGCCCATTCCCCATTTTATTTTTTTCAAAAGTAACTTTCAACATTCAATTAGCAAATAATATTACTTTTCTCTTCTGAAATAAAGAGACATTTAACGTTAAATAAATCGTTGCTTGAATGATGCATTTAGAGCAATGGGGAAAGTCGGCTAAAAAAAAGCCTAACACCTGCAATAATGGAGTGTAAAGCTCCGTAACGCAGCACCATTGATTCCTATGGGGAAAGAAAATTTATGTTTACACCTAACACCCTAACATAAACCCTGAGTCTAAACATCCCTAATGTGCCACCCCCGACATCGCCGACACCTACATTACACTTATTAACCCCTAATCTGCCGCCACCCGACATCGCCGCCACCTACAGTACACTTATTAACCCCTAATCTGCCATCCCTAACATCGCCGCCACCTACCTACATTTATTAATCCCTAATCTGCCACCCCCAATGTTGTTGCTACCTACCTACAGTTATTAACCCCTAATCTTCTGCCCCCAACGTCACCACCACTATACTAAAGTTATTAACCCCTAACCCTAAATCTAACCCTAACACCCACTAACTTGAACATAATTAAAATAAATCTAAATAAAAATTACAATTAATACCTAAATAATTCCTATTTAAAACTAAATACTTACCTATAAAATAAATCCTAAGCTAGCTACAATATAACTAATAGTTACATTGTATCTATCTTAGGTTTTATTTCACAGGCAAGTTTGTATTTATTTTAACTAGGTAGACTAGTTACTAAATAATCATTAACTATTTACTAGCTACCTAGCTAAAATAAATACAAATTTACCTGTAAAATAAAACCTAACCTGAGTTACACTAACACATAACCTTACACTACAATAAAATAAATTACATTAATTAAATACAATTAACTAAATTACAAAAAACAAACAAAGACTAAATTACACAAAATAAAAAATAAATTATCAAAAATTTAAACTAATTACACCTAATCTAATAGCCCTATCAAAATAAAAAAGCCCCCCAAAATAAAAAAAAAACCCTAGCCTAAACTGCCAATGGCCCTTAAAAGGGCTGCGGGGCATTGCCCCAAAGAAATCAGCTCTTTTACCTGTAAAAAAAAATACAAACACCCCCCAAAAGTAAAACCCACCACCCACACAACCAAACCCACAAATAAAATCCTATCTAAAAAACCTAAGCTCCCCATTGCCCTGAAAAGGGCATTTGGATGGGCATTGCCCTTAAAAGGGCATTTAGCTCTTTTTCAGCACAAACCCTAAGCTAAAAATAAAACTCACCCAATAAACCCTTAAAAAAAACCTAACACTAACCCCAAAGATCCACTTACAGTTTTTGAAGACTGGACATCCATCCTCAACGAAGCCAAGAGAAGTCTTCATCCAAGCAGGAAGAAGTCCTCAACGAAGCCGGGAGAAGTCTTCATCCAGACGGCAATAAGTGGTCCTCCAGACGGGCAGAAGTCTTCATCCAGACGGCATCTTCTATCTTCATCCTTCCGACGCGGAGCGGCTCCATCTTCAAGACATCCGGCACGGAGCATCCTCTTCTGACGACGGCTACTGTAGAATGAAGGTTCCTTTAAGGGAAGTCATCCAAGATGGCGTCCCTTGAATTACGATTGGCTGATAGAATTCTATCAGCCAATCGGAATTAAAGGTGAAAAAATCCTATTGGCTGATGCAATCAGCTTCAATCCTATTGGCTAATCCAATCAGCCAATAGAATGCGAGCTCAATCCTATTAGCTGATTGGATAATAAATAATATTATTTTGAAATAGTCAGTTAATAATAAAAATCCATAATGCTGATTTCCTGTACTTTTCATAAGTGTAATCTATTTTGCCTTTTCAAATAATTGAATTTGATAAAATATATTATATAGAAACTAGATATACTTTATAAAATGTATTTTTCTAAGGCTATTTAACTATTCCAAAAACATTTCATTGCATTCAATGTGACAGAAATGTTAGATTTATTTTATTTTAAAGGGGCAGTAAACCTACAAATTAATGTTATATAATTCTGCACATAGTGCAGAATTATATAACATTATCTTAGCGCAAACTTTATGCAACATAATACTGTAGCTAAAAGAGGATTTGTCAGACCGCCGCTTTTGCTCTACTGAGCGGGTCTGGTTTTCCCCCTGAGTGCATCTGGGCAGCTGTCTAGTCACAGCCCGGCCCGATCCCGCGATTACACTCAATGTAGCTCGCTCCCGCTATCAGACAGAGCAGGAGCGAGCAACATTGAGTGTAATGGCGCGATATGGCCGGGCTGTGACTAGACAGCTGCCCAGATGCACTCAGGGGGAAAACCAGACCCGCTCAGTAGAGCAAGAGTGGCGGTCTGAGAAATCCTCTTTTATAATCAAATGTTAGCTGAAATATTATGTTGCATAAAGTTTGCGCTAAGATAATGTTATATAATTCTGCACTATGTGCAGAATTATATAACATTAATTTGTAGGTTTACTGCCCCTTTAAGTAAGTTTAGAGTAATGATAAAGAGAATTATTTTTCACACTGGGACACAAGTAAATAAGAATCCTTTCTTAAGTGATGATTGGCTTCTTAGAAAATGCACATTTTTTATACATCTATAAGGAAGGTTGATTGCCACATTTTAGTGTGTAATATATATTAATCTGGAGACTTAGGTATTTGGAAATCTTGGCTGGAGATAGGTGCCTTCGTTTAGAGATTTAATTCTTTGACTGTGAGACTTCATAGTAAATTTCAATATATTTTTTTTTTTTTTAAATCATAATTTTTTTATTGAGGTTTGGAAAATGACAACAAAAACAAATACATGGCCTTTAACAGGAGAAGAAGACAATCAAATAATTTGCTTATCACAGTAACAAGATACTTAAGAAATTAAACAGACATCGGTTATAACAATGAAAGAATATTATCCTGCTATATAGATATATAGGGTAACACAAGGATATTGATCAGTATTGATGATTATGTGAGGAATACAGTTGACCATATATATGCATGAGACCTCATTTTTTCCCTAGCAAACGAACCTCTCATTACCCAGGGGGTCACTATTGGACCTAGCTAAGCTTCTGGCACCATGGAGAGGCAAACTAGTAATTGTATCGGTCATTCTTGGACCATAGCATAAATAGTTAAAGAAAATAGCAACTGATATTACATATAATAAATGTAATATAATATATGATATGAGAATATATAGTAAAACAGTATATATAAAACAGAACATAGAATATTTGCTAAGTATAGTATTGGCGTGTAATTAGTGAGACTGTGGAGAACAACAATAAACTTGAGTGCCCATTATCATCTGGTCATCTTTTAAATCTGAACAGACTTAGGTGTAAAGAATATAAACTCACTGGGTAGGCTTTAGGGCTCTCTATTAACACTGTAATAATTCAACTGAGAGCTTACAAATTCAACTTAGAGCTTACAAAGTTGATTACACTTGGGGTAACTAAACTAACCTTATCTTAAAACATACATAAGATACTGGTGTAATAATGACTCTAAATAAAATACAGGATTAACATTAGGACATTAAAACTTGAAAATATGTATAGGATATATCAGGTATCCTAGTGAGAGAGAGTAGACCATGAATTGGCATGGAAGGTGGTTAGAGTTAAATCCTGTGCATTAGTTGCTACTCAGGACTAGGCATATTGGACCCTAATGTCTCGGCCGCTGACAAAAGGGCCACCAATATCTAAACAGGAAGCATGTAAAAGCTGATATAGAGGGTAATTACCCGATGGCTACTCTTAGATATTCATACATTATTTTTAGAGAATATGGAATATCATTAAAACTCGACCAGTAGTGCGGACTTCCTGTTGGGGGTGGAGCTTTTCACGCTGGTAGTGATCCTTCACAGCGGGTGTGCACAGACAGCTCCCGCAGTATCATCTCCCCCCGCCATCAGCCCCGAGGCCCTGTACACACAAAGGGCTTGTTTTGGGCATGTAGCTGTCGAGCAGCTGGAGCTGGGGAAGTCCCAAGAGGTGCGGTGTTGCCGTGGAGAGGCAGGAAAGCGCAGACAGGAGCCGAGCATAAAGAGGTCGTGGGTGTGAGAACCGGCATACGGCCAGGAGCAGAATCGATGCCTAAACAGCGTGCAAGCTGCTGAACCCGGATACAATCTATTGCATTGGCCTGATAAGTGGAGTGGGGTTGCTGACACACGGAGGGATCCATGTGTCACCCCCAATCTCGTGGGTCGAGGATACAGCCGGGTGTAAGGTAGCAGCTGCAGTAGCAGGAGAAAGTTTGCATGAAGTGAAAAGACACCTTTGTGGCTGGATTACACCTGCACGTATGCGCTTAGCCTGGATCTAAGTGTGTGGAGTTTGATCGGTGGTGTCATATCATCTGGATACCGCAAGTATTTGAAAGATACATTTAGTCATTGTATTTACTGTGCTCAGTGAGAGGCCAATCCTGAAGGGGCCCTGTGAAATAGCTAGTGGTGTTAAAAAAGTGGTGTCCTGTTAAAGGAAAAAAAAAAAAAGCAATTCTGAAATAGACACTAACTTTTCAAGCTGCTTTGGGCCTGCTACTTAAAAGAAAAGATAACAACTACTCTAAAGATTCTCTTGAACATTAGGCTATTTGGGGCCAACACTACTGCTAAAAGGAGTTTTGTGAGAAGAGACTTTACATTATAGTTGGAAACTACAACTTAAGACTGTTGCAATACTTTGTGTTTTTTTTTCTCCAGCATTAGGGCTTTAGTTATTAGCACTCTCCCTTTTAGGCTGAATTTGTAGTATCCTTGAATAACTGAAATGTTATAAATAGGTGTTGTATTATTTACATGTAACGTGCTACCTGTTATAGAGGGTTATTGCTTGATAAGATATTAAAGTCTGTGTGGAAGCTTGAATTAAGGGCAAGACAACAGTGAGTAGGGTTACTAGAGTAGCAGAGTGTGTATTAGAATAAGCAGAGCTAATATAACCAAACAGAGCTAATAGAGCTAGAGTAGAATTAATATAACGCTGGTAAATATTTTCTGAGGTTAAGTAGTTATGCATTGATCAAGGGAAGTGTTTAAATATTTAAGACCTAGGTGAAATATTGTATTGCATAGTCGAAAAGGGACTGTATAAAAAAAAAAAAAAAAAGAATTTAGGTTTGTCTAAGTTTTCTGAAAATATCTTGCTGAAAAGATTTTGTATTTAGGGTTATTTTTTTCGGAAAAAGGTTGAATATAACCTCCTGCTGAGTGAATTGGTGTAATATATCAGAGGGAGTCCCAAAAATATTATATTTAAATCGTATAAGAAGGTATTGGGGTACTCCCTGGTGTAAAAGGTCATAGAGCTTCCAGACATAAAAAGCTTCTGGTCTTAAAAAATAGGGTGGCATCTTGTACAATTATACACTTAATTACACACAAAAAAAAAAAAAAAATGAAAAATAGAATGAAAAGGGAAAAAGAAAAAAAAAAAAAAAAAGGTAATTAACACATACACAGTTTGTTTTAAAATCTGGAACAATAGGTTCCTGGTTCATAGTTTGTGTTTCATTTTATTTATTTGCTCACATAATGTGATTGGTGTGTTTTTCACTTATTATAAGGTATTAAAAAAGAGTAAAAAGCGTTCTTCTCCACTTACACAAGGGGTTTTTGATAAAAGGTTTTTTTATGAAAAAATTTATCACACAAGGTAAACACAGTTCACCTATAATGCCCCCTAAAATAAAAGATCGGAAAACGAAAATTTTAGATGTTAGTTCAGATGCAAATATAGAGATGGTTAACCCCCAAATAGACTTCCAGCCAATTATGACTCAATTAACGGAGCTTTTCTAGCCTCAATTTAGCGAAATTAAAAAAGAGCTGGTGGGTATTGCTATTAATATTATTGCCCTCTCTACGGAAGTAAGACAATTTTCAAATAGGCTTTCAGAAGCCGAGAACAGAATATCAGAGCTAGAGGATTTAACTAACTCTCATGATACCCAAATCCATGCGCAAGAATCTCAAATTAATATGTTACAAAACCATCTGGAGGACATGGAAGATCGCTCCAGACGAAATAATATCAGAATTGTAGTTCTGCCAGAAACAGCAGAATATAATGATCTAATGAATTTTACGTCTACAATATTGCCGCAGGCCCTGGGACTACCGTCCTCACAACTTCCATTAACAGTAGAGAGAGCGCATAGGATTGGCCCCCCAAAAATAACATAAATGGCTCAATTAGAAATAGGATATGTATAGTAAAATTATTAAAATTTCAGGATAAAATCGAAGTCTTACGACTGTACAAGAACATGAGTCTTTTGCAATAGCCAATAACAGATTGTTATTATTTCAAGACTTCTCTACGGAGACCTCAGCAAAGAGGAAAGTAATGGCCCCTTACTGTACACAGTTTATTAAGAAAGGGCTTAAAGCTCGCTTAATGTATCCTGCAAAGATTGTAATAGATTTACAGGACAAGAGAATTACCCTTAATAATATAGAAGAAGCACAGGAATTTGCAGCAAGAAATTAAGATATATGCAAGTAGTGGCAGGGTCAAGTTTTCTAAACTGAATATGTTATGAAAATGTTTAGTTATGCAGAAGTGTTGTTGGTTTATCAGAATTAGTCCTGTTAAATTTTTATCTGCCGATTTAATTGAAAAGCTCGACAGCAGGGGCTGCGTATTTCCTGAACAGTTAGGTGTTTTTATGTTGTTGTTTTTTTTGTTTTGTTTTTTTTTTCTTTCGTTGCCCTCTCTCTCTCCCCCGCCCCTCATTCCAAGTTCATCGGTATGTTTTGGTCAGTGTGTTTTTTTTGGGTAGACACTGAATGAATTTTGATAAAAAATTTAAGTTCCTCTCCTGGAATGTAGGAGGTATCACCTCGCCAATGAAACGTAAACTGATTATAAAATCTTTAGCTAACCATCACCCAGATATAGTGTTTTTACAGGAGACGCATTTAACGGAATCAGAGATAATGAAACTCAAAATAAAATGGGTAGGTGAGGTGTTGGCCACCCCGGTAAAAAATAGGAAAGCAGGAGTTGCTATATTATTACATAAAAACTTAGATTACAAAATCAAAAAAATTGAATTAGACCCGGAGGCCAGATTTATTATCGTGCAAATAACGATCAACAATATTAACTTTGTGCTGTGTAATATTTATGGGCTAAATGTGCATACTCCCATGTTTTGGCAGAAAATTAAAGTTAAGTTATTCCCTTTTGCCGCTCAGAATCTTATTTTAGGGGGAGATTTTAATATTGCAATAAACCCTGAATTAGACAGATTTTCGCAGAAAAAATCTAGTGATTATAAAAAACGTGCAAAATGCTTGAAACAACTTTGTCATAAACTTAAACTTATAGATAGTTGGCGTATAGAGAATCCAGATGCTAGAATATTTTCGTGCGAATCTAAGGTTCATCGCACATTTTCAAGAATTGACATGTTTCTAATTTCAGAGTCCCTCTCTATTTTACCGGTTTTCCCAGAGATTGCCGATATAATTATTTCAGATCATGCTATTATATCTCTTGCCTTTTCTGCTCTAGCCAAACCAAGAGATAGGAATCAAAATTTTATATTTCCACGTTTTTTGCTAAATAATCCTAGATTTAATGCCTGGCTAAAACAAAAATGGAAGGATTTTGTTACTTTTAATATTTCCTATATTAATAAGATAGAAGTATTTTGGGAAACATCCAAAGCGGTTTTAAGAGGAGAAATTAAATCTTATGTGAACGCTTGGAATAAGAAAAATAGAACAGTCGAAATACATGCTGCAAACCACGTTAAAAATGCCTTTAAAAGATAATATAATGAAAAATCCCTAAATAATTGGAAAAAATATTGTGATGCTAGAAATAATCGGGATGTGATGCTTAAAAAGAAGTCTTATAGGGAAGAACTTAAATTGAATCTAAAGTTTAAAGGATTTCAGGGTATATCAGCCAAACATTTAGCTAACTTAACGAAAAATAGGACAAGTAAAAACTATATTACAGCAATAAAGGAGGGTGGGGATAGATTCACCGATCCGGATAAGATTAGGAAGGTATTTCATAGCTTTTATCAAAAGTTATATAATCAAGCGGATATTAACCCTACAAACTTAGAGAGTTTTTTAGCCAAGTTTTCACTCCCTCAGATTTCCAAAGAAAGCCTATTAGAACTAAATACTCCTATCACAGGCGAAGAAATCACTAAAGCAATAGAAAAAGTAAAATTAAATAAAGCAGCAGGGCCTGATTTTTTACCAGCGGAATTCTATAAAATATTATCACAAGAAATTAACTATACCCTTGAAAGACTTTATAATGAGTATTTTTCCAGAAATAACACCATGTCTAATTCTTTCACTGCCGCAAATATAACTTTAATACCAAAGAAAGATAAAGACCCAGAGGACCCAGCATCCTATAGGCCAATATCGGTTCTCAATGTAGATTATAAAATATTGACCTCAATCGTTGCAGCAAGACTGATGAAAGGATTAGAGGAGATCATAAACCCGGATCAAACCGGGTTTATGCAGGGAAGGAATTCCACCAAAAATATTCGTAAAGCTGTTATGTTCTTGGATTATATGTGGAATAGGGATAAAGCTAGTAAAAAGAGAATATATTCAGATCTTGCCCTTCTCACCGTGGATGCAGAAAAGGCTTTCGATTCCATCACTTGGCAGTATTTATTTCAAGCATTAGAGCAAGCGGGGTTCCAAGAACATTTTGTACATTTTGTCCATAAAATTTATAGGAATCCAGTATCATATTTATTGATTAATGGCGCATTTTCTCCTAAAATTATACTTGGAAGGGGAACAAGGCAAGGATGACCTTTGTCCCCCCTGCTCTTTAATATTGCATTAGAGCCACTGGCTATTTGCTTAAGGGATAATCTGAGTGGGATTTCGTTGGGATCAGAAAAACTGAAAATATTGT
Source organism: Bombina bombina (assembly GCF_027579735.1). Lineage (NCBI taxonomy): Eukaryota > Metazoa > Chordata > Amphibia > Anura > Bombinatoridae > Bombina > Bombina bombina. The sequence continues at coordinate 1,177,053,079 of NC_069501.1, read as the reverse complement.
TATATGCGGATGATCTCTTATTATTTTTAGATAAAACGGCAAATCATATCCCGCTAATATTACAAATCTTTGCTGACTTTAGTTCCTTTTCGGGATATAAAATTAATTTTGGGAAAGTGAATTGATGTGGGTTGTAAAGTCAAGGATTAGCTGCCCAGCCCACCCATTCAAAACAGTAGATCAGTTTAAGTATCTTGGTATAATACTGCATAGGAATCCACAAAATGGTATATAATCTGAACTTTTGTCCACTATTACAGAAAATTAAGAACAATTTAGAAGTTTGGCCCTCTTTTCCATTGTCCATATCAGCCCGTGTGAACTTAATTAAATCAATTGTGTTTCCACAGCTTCTGTATCCATTACAAAATCTACCCCTATTTTTTACTAATAGCGATCTGAGGAAATTGGAACAACTTCAGTCTAAATTTATTTGGGGGAATAAGAAAGCTCGTATATCACTGGGGAGAGTGACGCAACAAAAATATTTTGCCGGCTTAGCACTTCCAAATATAAGATTATACAATATTTCCACCCTAGTTAAATTTGCACTGGATTGGATCACGGACTCTAACAATTTTGCTACTACTGACCTTGAAAATCATTGTGTAGCGCCCTTTTCATTAAAAGCGCTCTTACACGGGGTAATTAAGGATCTTCCCTCTAAAGTGGCAGTATTATTTTCAATTAAAAATGTGATAATAGCATGGCAGAAATGTTGTAAGATTATGGAAGTGAATCCCCATTTTTCTAAATTTTTACCTATAAGAGGTAACCCAGAATTCCTTCCAGGTATTCAGCATAAAGTTTATAAACAATGGGAAGAGATTGGACTGGTTTGGGTGGCACAGGTATTGGGTAATAATCAACAAATGTGTTCATCAGAGCTTCTTTTTCAACAATTCAATTTGCCTAGAAATAATATGTTTGCATACTTCCAGCTTCGTCATTTTGTAATAAATTGCTCTAGTATTAGGGATTATATGATAGTCTGGAAGGAGGTTGAGGGGTGTATAGATAAGTTTAAAAGTGGCAATACGTCAATATCTTTGATTTATGAGGCAATGCTTGATAAACAGGGTATGTTATTTCTGGAAAAAATAATTAAAAGGTGGGAAGGTATTTTCCCGACAGTAGACGTGGATATGATTAAGCAGAGTTTTCCTTTAATTAATAAACGCGTAATTGCTGTGGGGTGGAAAGAGTCGCATTTTAAACTTGTAAATAATTATTATTTTTCCCCATTAAGGATGGCACAATGTTATCCTGCACAAGCCTTTGCATGCTCGCGATGTCTATATCCTAATGCTAATATGGCTCATATGTTATGGCAGTGCCCTAAAATAAGACAATTATGGTTAAAAATTCAGTATTGGGCTAAACAGTTACTGGATTTAGACATCCAATTGACTCCTGAAATAGTTTTTTTTCTTAAAATTGAGACCCAGATAAAACCCATACTACTAACTCGACTCATAATAATTATCCTTTCAGTCAGATCTCTTATTTTTCAGAAATGGCGGCTGCCTAAGGCCCCATCATTTATTAGCTTTCTTAAAGCGATTCAGTCCCAGATTATATTTGAATCATTCTATACACAATACACTTCAGAAAAACGGATCGGTGAGTTTATCCTCACCTGGCTTCCAATTATTAAATCCTATTCATTAGAAATACAGAAAAGTATTCTATCACCATTTTTAAGTTTGCAGTGTTTCGCTGATTTAGTGCTACATGGTGAATTTCCCCCGTTGTGGGTATCAAATTTCAGGGAGGTTGTTTAGGGCAGAGAAGGGGATCTTCGATAGGGAAGGGGGGAGAGAGGTCGGCAGGTTTTTTTTTTTCTCTCTCTTCCAAGGAAGTATAGCGCATTCCAGATAGTAAAACTGGGTCCGGGTCGGGACTTAGTAGTGCTAGTTTTTTTTTTTTTTTCTCAAGTTCTCCCTTAGCGAAGAATAGAGGAGACATATAAGTTTATGGTCCATGTTGTTGTTCTGAGCTTGGTTAATTGAAGATTAAGATGACCAATCCTTTAATATTGTTATTTGTATGTTTATTTTGATGGACCCTATGAACGGTAATACTCAAGGTATATTTGTATTATTTTGTTTTTTTTCCTTTGTAATTTTCATGTTTATTGTTATGATTTCTTTTATGTTATTAAGTGGAAAACGAAGTAATAAAAGGATTATAAAAAAAAAACAAAAAAACTCATGTACAAAAAAAATCAACATGAAATAAATGAATACAATATTTCCACCTTACTGAGCTAAGACTACCTATATTGTACATTATAAGATACCTTATTGTCAATAAGGTATCTTATAATGTACCATATAGGTAGTCTTAGCTCAGTAAGATGGAAATATCTAATACCAAAAAACAAAATAATGGTTTGACAGAGTGTATGGTCTGTCACACATTGGCAACCCCAGGCCCTCTAGCCTATCTTAACATTTAGATCTTGTAAAGAACTGAAGTATAAATGAGGAACAGAGTACAAACATCCCAGGTATGTGTAGTGGGGTAACACTCTCCAATAGTCATTTATACTGGCCTGACTTTGTGTCGACGCTGAGCAACTTAATGTGATTCCAACAATAAGGGAGGCCCTAGGTTGTGAACCGCTAATACAATCTCTCTGCTGGGACATGATAACATTAAACATTATTTGTCGATTATAACTCTTTTCAGGTAGAAGTAGAGAACTGTGGGGTCCTGCAATATCTGCAACAGCACTAGTGAGTGTCACAGGTCAATGAATAGCTAATTCTCCATCCCAAGCTACTGCTCCGTGCTCTCCAATATCAGACGAGGATGCCGACTTTCCCAACTCAGTCAGCTGGTCACCAGTGTCGCATCTGACAATGGAATCTCCCAACACATCAGGCGCGTCCTGTCCAGGTAAGTCACCCTTAACCGCTGAAGCGGGGACAAGATTGCACTCAGAAAGTTCCATTCTCCTTCAAATACTTCTTGGAGCTCCGAAAATTTAGAACTAAGTCTCACCTCCATCTCCTGCAACATTAATACAACTGCAGCCTCCATTTTACCTGCGTCTTTATGCAGATGTGGCGTTTCTCGGTTCCGGCACTGTATTCCAGATGATTCCATATTATAGAACATGTGAAGTGGTAAATATATAACAGTTATTCTTCTCCACAGCCTCCACATTGTAAAAAACTGTTCACCCGGGAAAAACAGGGGGGGGGGGGGGTTAGAAAACGTATAATATGGTCGCCGCCATTCCTCCAAGTGTCTAGTCCAGGGCTCTAAATGGGTCGATTAGAGTGAGAGTAGCATCTAACAACTTGCCTTTAACTCCTGCATAGTAAGTTGTGCACTAAGAGTGCAGATAGGATGTTTATCTTCCGATGATCTGCAGAGTACCTTGACAAGAGAACGGAGCTCAAGATTTTGCTGTCAGCCATGGCTATTGCCCGGACACCTCCCCCAAATTTCATTACTTTAATGTACACCTTTCTAATAGACATCATATCCATCACCATCATTAGTGTAAGACTGCTGAAAATATATGCTGCTGTCAGCGGTAAACATACCTCTTGTTCTGGTTATAGTGGGACCCAATGTGCAGAGGAAGTGGAGTTTTTTTTGCAGATAGCAAGACAGAGCATGTCAGGATCAAAACAGAAATCTGTCCAATCAGGAAATATAGCAACTAAGGACAAGGCAATAGAGCAGTCCAGATAACCAAGCTAGGGGTCAATACCAGTAATCAGTCCAATCAGCGAACACAACAGGTAAGGGCAAAGTAATAGAGCAATCCAGATAGCCAAGCCAGGAGTAAAGGAACCAAAGACAAATAGAGAACAATTGAAACAGCAAAGAGCCAGGAAACACAGACAAAACGTTCAGCAATGTCCAAGCACTGATTAAAGTGAGTTGCAGGGTTTTATAGGGAATGATTCCTCCTTTGAGAGTGGTTCAGCAGGATGAGATTCAATACAAAGTATAGATCCTTTGGTAATAACTGAACCTGTATCTTTCATCAACTTGCAGTACCTGCCTTTCGCTACATAGGTTAGTGGAGCTCATGTTCCCCTTTTCTTTAGCATGCAGATGTGCTTTAGGCCTCAAGCCTGGAGACTGAATTAGTGGAAACAAAGGCAGAGATTGAGCAGATAACAGAGAGGTTGAGAGGAGAGACCTTCAGAGTGAGATAATGGCACAGAGATGGACAAAATACAGATCTTGCACAAGGCATGGCAGAATGAACCAATCTCTGTTCAGCAAAGGATACAAAATATACAATGATTCTATTTCTACAAAAGTTTGGGGTTATACCATGACATAGCCTCCTCGCAACACATAAACTCCAGGTGCGCATGGATGGTTTTGGATGAGGTTAGTGAAATTGTTGAATGAGAGTTGAAGCATGTATGTTTGTCCCTGGCTCCCATGATCTCTCTTCTGGACCAATCCCCTCCATGACATGGAAGTCAAGAATGGACTCTACTTCATATTCTTCTGAGCCATTTTCTAGAATAGGTGGAGATAAATCTGTGAAGGATGGTACTAGTGAAGGCCAAGGTTTTATTAATCACACGTGGAAGGTGGGATGGAATTTGTATGAGGGAGGTAAGGCAAGACATACTGTGACAGGGTTAATTATTTTGGTATTGCGAAAAAAACAATATATCTTGGGCCAAGTTTCTTTGAAGTACAATCAAGTCAGAGATGATGGGTAGAAAACCAGACTTTATCGTCACATTGATGCGGAGGTACAGGAGCTCTTCCTCGGTCAGCTTGTTTTTTGCATTTGTCTTGGGAACCTTGTAGTGTTTCTTGTTGTAAAATAAACTGATTTTGTAATTGACGAACCCGGTCTGTTAGGCCGGGCATTGGTGCGGTTTTGGGTAAGTCTGGTAGTGTAATCCATAGCAGGCACATAATGGTTTCATGTGACTAGATTGGCTAATCTGATTTTTGTAAATTAATTTTGCTGTGGGTAGAAGTGACAACCAGTCATCCTGTAAATATTTGGTAAAGCATCTAAGATACTAATCTAGTACTTGATTGGTCCTTTCCGTCTGCCTATTAGTCTGGGGATGGTAAACAGGTGATAGTGAATGTGTAATCTTTAGACTGCCACAAAAGTGTTCCCAGATTTTGGAGGTGGTCTGGGTTCCTCTGTCGGATATTACAGGGAGTCACAGGATTTAACATAGGCCTTTAAAAACCAAGGCCACCAGAAGTGACGAGTGGCGAGCAACAGCTTCCAGTGTTTTGGCTATGCCCCCATGTACTGAAGTAGAATGATCATGGCAGTGCTGTAATACCTCTAATCGATTAGGGAGGGGCATAAAAATGTTATCATCTTTGAGATAGAGGACTTGAGAGACGGTAAGCTTTGCTTGGTAGGGTTCTCTGTACACTGCCGTTTGTGCTCTGATATTGTCAATCAATGACTGCTGAGTAGCAAGGAAATGCTTTTATGATAGGATAGTATCAGCTATTGAGGTACAGTCAGAAGAGGCATTGACTATTCGAGATAAAATGTCCGCCTTTATATATATTTTTTATCCAGGTCTATAGGTGATTTGAATTGGAAATCATGTGAAGAAGAGGGCCCATCGGGCTTGTCAGGAACATAATCTCTAAGCTGACTTCAAGTACTTTAGATTCTTACGATCTGTGTATATCGTGATAAGATGTGGAGATCCCTCTAGAAGGTGCTACCACACCTGTAAAGCGCATTTAATAGCTAGTAATTATCTATCCCCTACGTAATATTTTTTCTCTGAAGAAGTTAGTTTTTGGGAGTAAAAAGCAATTGGATGCAACAGATTATTTTCTCCACTGTGTTGAGATAGATTTGCTCCAACATCAATTTCTGAGGGATCAACTTCCATGATGAATGGTCAATCCTCCTGGGTTGGATTAGGAGTGGTGCTGTGGTGAAGAGATGCTTTATTTGTTGAAAAGCAGCTTCAGTCTCTTTGGTCCATGTAAATGGTACACTTTTCTTTGTAATTTGAGTGATTGGAGAAACATCTTAAGAGTTTTCTAATAAAACTTTGATAAAAGTTGGCAACAAAGCATTAAACTGTTTTTTTGTTTAAAGGGGTAGGCCACTCAGTGATGACTTGTATTTTCCTATGATCCATACTGATGTGGCTAGGTGATAAAACATACCCCAGAAACTCAACAATTGCAGTCTCAAACTGGCATTTTAATTGTTTGGCAAATAAATTATATTGTCTTAATCTTTGTAAAACCTAGAACACGTGGTATTCATGCTCAGATAGGGATAGAGAATTGATGAGAATATCGTCCAGATAAACCACAACACTGGTATCTAGCATGCCACAGAAAACATTATTGAAGAAGTATTGAAATGTAGCAGGCGCATTGCACAGCCCAAATGACATGACTAGGTACTCGAAATATCGATACCGAGAACAAAATGCTGTTGTCTACTCATCACCCTCCCTCACTGACAAGATTAAAAGCTCCACTAAGGTCAATCTTTGTAAATGTAGCGGATGAACATTGTCTCCCTGTTGATCCTGAAAAGTTGTTTAATTTCATGATCAGTCAATGCACATCTTGGAATACCCTTGGAACCCTTATGCGCTGCTGGAAAGGCAAATCTTCTTTTACCTCACACCTTTCCACTTGGCATGAAATAGATATCCCAGCCAAAATCCGAAAGTACTCCATTATGTGCACACAACACAAGCTCAAAGAGAAATGATTTATTTTAGGTATGCCGTAGGCACCAAAAAAATATAACTTACGGCTAGATTTAGAGTTTTGTCGGTAACGACCCGCGTAGCTAACGCTGCCTTTTTTCTGGCCGCACCTTTAAAATAACTCTGGTATTGAGAGTCCACAGAATGGCTGCATTAGGCTCCAAAAAGGGAGCGTACAGGCATATTTAACGCCACTGCAACTCTCGATACCAGAGTTGCTTACAGACGCGGCCAGCCTCAAAAACGTGCTCGTGCACGATTCCCCCATAGGAAACAATGGGGCTGTTTGAGCTGAAAAAAACCCTAACACCTGCAAAAAAGCTGCGTTCAGCTCCTAACGCAGCCCCATTGTTTCCTATGGGGAAACACTTCCTACGTCTGCACCTAACTACCTAACATGTACCCCGAGTCTAAACACCCCTAGCCTTACACTTATTAACCCCTAATCTGCCGCCCCCGCTATCGCTGACCCCTGCATATTATTATTAACCCCTAATCTGCCGCTCCGTAAACCGCCGCTACTTACATTATCCCTATGTACCCCTAATCTGCTGTCCCTAACACCGCCGACCCCTATATTATATTTATTAACCCCTAATCTGCCCCCCACAACGTCGCCTCCACCTGCCTACACTTATTAACCCCTAATCTGCCGAGCGGACCGCACCGCTATTATAATAAAGTTATTAACCCCTAATCCGCCTCACTAACCCTATAATAAATAGTATTAACCCCTAATCTGCCCTCCCTAACATCGCCGACACCTAACTTCAAACATTAACCCCTAATCTGCCGACTGGAGCTCACCGCTATTCTAATAAATGTATTAACCCCTAAAGCTAAGTCTAACCCTAACACTAACACCCCCCTAACTTAAATATAATTTAATTCTAACGAAATAAATTAACTCTTATTAAATAAATTATTCCTATTTAAAGCTAAATACTTACCTGTAAAATAAACCCTAATATAGCTACAATATAACGAATAATTACATTGTAGCTATTGTAGGATTAAAATTTATTTTACAGGCAACTTTGTAATTATTTTAACCAGGTACAATAGCTATTAAATAGTTAAGAACTATTTGATAGTTACCTAGTTAAAATAAGTACAAAATTACCTGTAAAATAAATCCTAACCTAAGTTACAATTAAACCTAACACTATACTATCATTAAATTAATTAAATAAAATACCTACAATTACCTACAATTAAACCTAACACTACACTATCAATAAATTAATTAAATACAATATCTACAAATAACTACAATGAAATAAACTAACTAAAGTACAAAAAATAAAAAAGAACTAAGTTACAAAAAATAAAAAAATATTTACAAACATAAGAAAAATATTACAACAATTTTAAACTAATTACACCTACTCTAAGCCCCCTAATAAAATAACAAAGACCCCCAAAATAAAAAAATGCCCTACCCTATTCTAAATTACTAAAGTTCAAAGCTCTTTTACCTTACCAGCCCTGAACAGGGCCCTTTGCGGGGCATGCCCCAAAAAATTCAGCTCTTTTTCCTGTAAAAAAACACATACAATACCCCCCCCCAACATTACAACCCACCACCCACATACCCCTAATCAAACCCAAACCCCCCTTAAATAAACCTAACACTAAGCCCCTGAAGATCTTCCTACCTTGTCTTCACCTCACTAGGTATCACCGATCCGTCCTGGCTCCGATATCTTCATCTAAGCCCAAGCGGGGGCTAGACATCCATCATCCGACGGCTGAAGAAGTCCAGAAGAGGCTCCAAAGTCTTCATCCTATCCGGGAAGAAGAGTAGATCTGGACCGGCAACCATCTTCTTCCAAGCGGCATCTTCTATCTTCATCCGATGAGGACCGGCTCCATCTTGAAGACATCCACCGCGGACCCATCTTCTTCCGACGACGACTTCCCGACGAATGACGGTTCCTTTAAGGGACGTCATCCAAGATGGTGTCCCTCGAATTCCGATTGGCTGATAGTATTCTATCAGCCAATCGGAATTAAGGTAGGAAAATTCTGATTGGCTGATGGAATCAGCCAATCAGAATCAAGTTCAATCCGATTGGCTGATTCAATCAGCCAATCAGATTGAGCTTGCATTCTATTGGCTGTTCCGATCAGCCAATAGAATGCGAGCTCAATCTGATTGGCTGATCGGATCAGCCAATCGGATTGAACTTGATTCTGATTGGCTGATTCCATCAGCCAATCAGAATTTTCCTACCTTAATTCCGATTGGCTGATAGAATCCTATCAGCCAATCGGAATTCGAGGGACGCCATCTTGGATGACGTCCCTTAAAGGCTGTTCCGATCAGCCAATAGAATGCGAGCTCAATCTGATTGGCTGATCGGATCAGCCAATCGGATTGAACTTGATTCTGATTGGCTGATTCCATCAGCCAATCAGAATTTTCCTACCTTAATTCCGATTGGCTGATAGAATCCTATCAGCCAATCGGAATTCGAGGGACGCCATCTTGGATGACGTCCCTTAAAGGAACCGTCATTCATCGGGAAGTCGTCGTCGGAAGAAGATGGGTCCGCGGTGGATGTCTTCAAGATGGAGCCGGTCCTCATCGGATGAAGATAGAAGATGCCGCTTGGAAGAAGATGGTTGCCGGTCCGGATCTACTCTTCTTCCCGGATAGGATGAAGACTTTGGAGCCTCTTCTGGACTTCTTCAGCCGTCGGATGATGGATGTCTAGCCCCCGCTTGGGCTTAGATGAGGATATCGGAGCCAGGACAGATCGGTGATACCTGGTGAGGTGAAGACAAGGTAGGAAGATCTTCAGGGGCTTAGTGTTAGGTTTATTTAAGGGGGGTTTGGGTTAGATTAGGGGTATGTGGGTGGTGGGTTGTAATGTTGGGGGGGGTATTGTATGTGTTTTTTTACAGGAAAAAGAGCTGAATTTTTTGGGGCATGCCCCGCAAAGGGCCCTGTTCAGGGCTGGTAAGGTAAAAGAGCTTTGAACTTTAGTAATTTAGAATAGGGTAGGGCATTTTTTTATTTTGGGGGTCTTTGTTATTTTATTAGGGGGCTTAGAGTAGGTGTAATTAGTTTAAAATTGTTGTAATATTTTTCTTATGTTTGTAAATATTTTTTTATTTTTTGTAACTTAGTTCTTTTTTATTTTTTGTACTTTAGTTAGTTTATTTCATAGTAGTTATTTGTAGATATTGTATTTAATTAATTTATTGATAGTGTAGTGTTAGGTTTAATTGTCGGTAATTGTAGGTATTTTATTTAATTAATTTAATGATAGTATAGTGTTAGGTTTAATTGTAACTTAGGTTAGGATTTATTTTACAGGTAATTTTGTTATTATTTTAACTAGGTAACTATTAAATAGTTCTTAACTATTTAATAGCTATTGTACCTAGTTAAAATAATTACAAAGTTGCCTGTAAAATAAATATTAATCCTAAAATAGCTACAATGTAATTATTCGTTATATTGTAGCTATATTAGGGTTTATTTTACAGGTAAGTATTTAGCTTTAAATAGGAATAATTTATTTAATAAGAGTTCATTTATTTCGTTAGAATAAAATTATATTTAACTTAGGGGGGTGTTAGGGTTAGAATTAGCTTTAGGGGTTAATAAATTTAATAGAGTAGCGGTGAGGTCCGCTCGGCAGATTAGGGGTTAATTATTGTAGGTAGTTGGCGGCGACGTTGTGGGGGGCAGATTAGGGGTTAATAAATATAATATAGGGGTCGGCGGTGTTAGGGGCAGCAGATTAGGGGTACATAAGTATAACGTAGGTGGCGGTCGGCAGATTAGGGGTTAAAAAAATTTAATCGAGTGGCGGCGATGTGGGGGGACCTCAGTTTAGGGGTACATAGGTAGTTTATGGGTGTTAGTGTACTGTAGAGAAATCCACCACAAAGAAAAACATGGAGCGCTAGCGTATGTAAAACATAACCTTTATTGTGGTTATTTAAAATTAGGACATAGTCAATCAAAAAAGGACAGAGATGGGATACCTCTGGCTGGCAGGCTTACGCGTTTCGGCAAAGCCGTAATCATAGCATACTATGCCAGCCACAGGTGTGCTTTATATACAAAATTAGAAACAACACCATTGGTTAAAAGGACATGTCATTTAAAACAACAATACGCCCAGAGAGATTTTTGCATTTAACCCCTTATATCTCGGAGGTGAAAGAACAGATCTATCTTATTACATTATGAGTATATGTGGGTATTTTGGAGACATGTATGAGGTTATTCACAATAATTAAATCGTCATTTTTAGATGTTAAATAAATAATTATTTGGTTATGTTCGCTACCTTTAGATCACAGTCACAGTTAATCCCGTCATATCCATAGCCTATAGTAACGGCCTTCTATTTAAATAAATTTAAACTAGTCAAATTATACATCCGTTTCATAGTGCATATATGCATTATCATTACTTAAGAACAAAGTGTCAGTATAATGATCTCAGGTTGTGTGTCAGTCAGATATGAGGAGCGTTAAGTATTATTTTATGTATTGTTGAACGATGTTACTTAATGTCTTACAATTTTATAGATATTATGAAAAAGAGAGGGGATCGGGTGTTTTTATTCCCAATAGTTTATAAGGTCGAATTCTGAGTTCAGGCCTTTTGGTAACCTTGTATCCATTTTTAGGATCCACAGCATTTCTCTCTTAGATAGAGTTACTCCACGGTCACCTCCTCTTTTTGGTTTAGGAACCATATCTATTGGTTGCCATGAAAAACATGTAAGGTCCTTATTATGAACCTGAGCAAAATGATGCACCACAGGGGTAGTTGCCTTGCCCCTCCTGATAGTGGACAAGTGTTCAATAATTCTTGTTCTAACATCTCTAGTGGTGAGCCCGATGTACTGTTTTCCACATACCGTACAAGTTACACAGTAGATGACAAAGGTAGAGGTGCAGTTGAGACAGAAATTAATCTCATAGGTTTTCCCTGTTACAGTAGAGGTAAAGTGTTCTGACATGGTTAAATAATCACATGCTCCACATCTTGAGCTTCCACATTTGTAGGAGCCTTTACAACTGAGCCAGGCACTCCCCTGGGTGATAGTCTTCGGTAAGACTGTTGGGGACAATATATTGCCTAAACTCTTATTTCGTCGGTATGAGCATCTAAGTCCTTCTTTAACACATTGTGTCAGTCTATCGTCTGCTATTAGCATACCAAAATGGTATTTGACGATTCTGCATACTTCCTCATACTGCGCACTGTATTCAGTGACAAATGTAACTCCCTTTTGGGCCTTCCCATTTGTCTGGTTTGATTTGTCCCTTAACAAATCACATCTGTCCATTCTATCCACCTCCTTTTGGGCCCTATTTATTGCCTTTCTAGGATAGCCTCTCTGAGATAAGCGTTTTCTTACTTCCATCATTTGGTTGGCACTCTCATTGGCCTCGGAGCAATTCCGTTTGGCCCTTATGAGTTGTCCCTTGGCTATAGCATACGGCACATGTTTGGGGTGGCAGCTTCTTGCATGTAGTAGTGAGTTGCCTGATATAGGCTTTCTATATAGGCTTGTCTCAATCCGACCATCAGGAGTCCCACTCAGTACTACATCCAAAAAGTTAATCTTGGCCCTTTGAGTTTCACTTGTGAATTTTAGACCGATGTCATTGTCATTGAGTTTCCCTAGAAACTTTTCCAAATCATCAGAGCTGCCCTCCCAGATAAGGATTAGATCATCTATAAAGCGGCGGTAAAAGGTAATGCAACCACGGAGGGGGTTCTTATCTCCAAAGACGTGGGACAGCTCCCACCAACCCATGAGTAGGTTGGCGTAGGAGGGGGCAAACTTCGCCCCCATGGCTGTCCCACATCTTTGGAGATAGAACACACCCTCGAATTCAAAAAAGTTATGAGTTAACAAGAACTCAGCCACTTGTAGTACATATCTCTGAAAACCTTCAGTAAGGGAGGACCAACCCCTGAGGAAAAAAGACATGGCCTCCAATCCTTTTGAATGGGGAATGGAAGAATAGAGGGCTGTGACATCTATGGTGACCCACTGGTTATTATCTTCCACCCATGCAACATCTTTTATTAGATTCATTAGGTGCTTGGTGTCCCTGAGATAGCTTGGGAGGGCTTCAACAAAGGGATGTAAAATCATGTCCAGCCATTGAGACAAGCGTTCAAAGAGAGACCCTATACCACTTACTATAGGTCGTCCCTTCACATCCGTGAGGGACTTATGCACCTTAGGTAGATGATGGAATACTGGAGTGACCGGATGTTCCACAAATATATATGACATAGTGTCCTGGTCAATATAGCCATTTTCCATTCCATCATCTAAAAGGTGCATAAGTTCTCTCTTGAACCGGCTTGTAGGGTTCGTGGTTAGAACTGAATAGCATTGTCTGTCATCCAGTTGGCGTATTGCCTCATTGACATATTGCGCCCTATTCATTACCACCACTGAACCACCCTTGTCTGCATTTTTTATGACCAGATCATGGTTATTAGCCAGGGAGGACAACGCTTCCCTTTCAATTCTATTCAAATTATTTTTAGTATTTCGGCCAGTAGTGTCAGCCAAAAGCTTAAGATCACGCTCCACTCTTTTATAGAAATTTTCAATTACATTCCCCCTACTTTGTATTGGGTAGAATTTAGAGGGAGGTTTTAAACTCCTTGCTTTGCTAGTGGTTTGCAAAGATTCCAGTCCCTCGCTTTCCAGCATGAGGGTGTTTAGTGAAACCAAGTCACATGATTCGGGAAAACTTAGATCAGTATTTAGATTGGTGGTGACCCACCTGGGACCCTCCCCTTCACAAATAGACAAAGTATCATTGCCTGAAAAATGACCCTTTAATGTTACATTTCGGATTAACCGGTTCACATCAATGATAGTATGAAAGAGATTAAAATTCATGGTTGGTACAAAGCCCAAACCAAGACTTAACACACGTATCTGGGCATCTGTTAACACAGTATCTGAAAGGTTTATAACACATGTCATTTGTATTTTGTTTGATTCCTCGTTTCCCTCAACCTGTATCCTGGTTTCTGTTGGCCTCTGCCCCTTCCCCCTCTGTCTGGATTGCTCTGGGGCAAGGAAAAAACCTGTTGCAAATGTTCTTGCCCAATATCTGAGTTGGTGGATTTAGCTTGTCCGCCCCTGGGTTCTGTTAATGCCTTGGCTGGTTCACTGGCTTTATATTTACTCCCTGTCTCCCTTTGTCCATTATTCTGATTAGAGATCGTATTCATATGTGTTGTTGTATGAACATTTATGGGCTCAACCTGGCTATTTTTTAGAATACCTCTCGGTGCTGCAGTCTCATCCCCACTAGCACTATCTCCTGACTCTGCCTCAGTGTCGGAAAAGGTCACTTGGGTTTGTCTCCTACCCCTCCTATTGCGTCTCCCTCTACTACGGTTCTGTTGTCTGCGAATCTGAGTTCGTCTTGTCCGGTTCCACACATAAACTGAGTCTGTGTCATAGTCTGTCTGGTCGCGTATGTATTTATTGTGCTTAGTGTCAATCACTGATTTCTTAACCTCAAAAATTGTATTCTTTAAAACCATGTCAAATCTACCATAATCTATGTCATTTTTTCTGGAATTGAGTTCTGTTTGTATTTCACATATATTATCTCTAACACACGACAGCATTTTTGTTTTATATTCACAGAGCAATAACATTAATCTCACAGAACATTCTGTTAATATCATGTTCCAAGCTTTTATAAATTCAGAGTCATTAGTATCAAATGTAGGGTACTTGTTAATTCGTAGTCCTCTTGGGACAATACACAACTCAATATACTTATTCATAGACCAAATGTCCCATTGTAGCTTTATTTCTCTGATTTTAAGCTTTTCCATGTCATCAAAAAGTTCCCCTAAAGAGGAATAAGCTTTGTCAGTTGAGAAAATTCTGGACAGTTCTGTATCCGGTTCACCTCCAGTCTCTATCGGTAATAGTGAAAAATATTGAGAGACCATAGCATTGTCCATATTAGAGTCCCCCTGCATGTTTAGGAACTGACCTCTCGAGCGCTGCCCAGATGCGCTAATAGATACACAATACCAAAAGCAAAATGAGAGGATCATTTGTCACTGAATACAGTGCGCAGTATGAGGAAGTATGCAGAATCGTCAAATACCATTTTGGTATGCTAATAGCAGACGATAGACTGACACAATGTGTTAAAGAAGGACTTAGATGCTCATACCGACGAAATAAGAGTTTAGGCAATATATTGTCCCCAACAGTCTTACCGAAGACTATCACCCAGGGGAGTGCCTGGCTCAGTTGTAAAGGCTCCTACAAATGTGGAAGCTCAAGATGTGGAGCATGTGATTATTTAACCATGTCAGAACACTTTACCTCTACTGTAACAGGGAAAACCTATGAGATTAATTTCTGTCTCAACTGCACCTCTACCTTTGTCATCTACTGTGTAACTTGTACGGTATGTGGAAAACAGTACATCGGGCTCACCACTAGAGATGTTAGAACAAGAATTATTGAACACTTGTCCACTATCAGGAGGGGCAAGGCAACTACCCCTGTGGTGCATCATTTTGCTCAGGTTCATAATAAGGACCTTACATGTTTTTCATGGCAACCAATAGATATGGTTCCTAAACCAAAAAGAGGAGGTGACCGTGGAGTAACTCTATCTAAGAGAGAAATGCTGTGGATCCTAAAAATGGATACAAGGTTACCAAAAGGCCTGAACTCAGAATTCGACCTTATAAACTATTGGGAATAAAAACACCCGATCCCCTCTCTTTTTCATAATATCTATAAAATTGTAAGACATTAAGTAACATCGTTCAACAATACATAAAATAATACTTAACGCTCCTCATATCTGACTGACACACAACCTGAGATCATTATACTGACACTTTGTTCTTAAGTAATGATAATGCATATATGCACTATGAAACGGATGAATAATTTGACTAGTTTAAATTTATTTAAATAGAAGGCCGTTACTATAGGCTATGGATATGACGGGATTAACTGTGACTGTGATCTAAAGGTAGCGAACATAACCAAATAATTATTTATTTAACATCTAAAAATGACGATTTAATTATTGTGAATAACCTCATACATGTCTCCAAAATACCCACATATACTCATAATGTAATAAGATAGATCTGTTCTTTCACCTCCGAGATATAAGGGGTTAAATGCAAAAATCTCTCTGGGCGTATTGTTGTTTTAAATGACATGTCCTTTTAACCAATGGTGTTGTTTCTAATTTTGTATATAAAGCACACCTGTGGCTGGCATAGTATGCTATGATTACGGCTTTGCCGAAACGCGTAAGCCTGCCAGCCAGAGGTATCCCATCTCTGTCCTTTTTTGATTGACTATGTCCTAATTTTAAATAACCACAATAAAGGTTATGTTTTACATACGCTAG
The DNA here is from genome assembly GCF_027579735.1 of Bombina bombina. Lineage (NCBI taxonomy): Eukaryota > Metazoa > Chordata > Amphibia > Anura > Bombinatoridae > Bombina > Bombina bombina. The sequence continues at coordinate 1,177,036,943 of NC_069501.1, read as the reverse complement.
CGCTCCATGTTTTTCTTTGTGGTGGATTTCCTTGCCCTGAGAGCGCTAGTGTCCCTGCATTGTATGCTGCAAATTATCCCCAGAGCATATGCTGAATACCACTACGCTGAACACTGAGCACAGAACGCTGAGATACCAGTGGAGCCCCATCATTGGTCCGTATAGAGAGGCGCAACAAAAGGCAGCCTGAGGATTGGAGGATACTGAGTGGAGGCGTCTAAAGTGATGACGCACGTGGTACCTGTTTAGCTATCCGGTTGGAGGATCATCCGTTGTAACTTGGACACGCCCCCTGGTGGGCGCGGAAGCACGGTGCCTCTGGAAAAGTGCCGGGTAGCGGTGGACGAGATACGGAGATACAGATCAAGAAAAAGGTGTATATGACGCCGGCTCTGCTTGGAAAGGATCCTGCTGTAAGTTTAAAGCTCCCCGGGTGGAAGACAGCAGAGGTGAGACTGTATCTTTCTGATTATCTCTACTACATAAGATTGAAATGTACATTTGCTCTGGGTACACTGCAGTTCTGGTTTCCTGCGGTGCATGAAGGAAAAAAGTTTTCTTTGCAACATCTATTTTGTTCTTGTTTTTGTAACTGATCCTCTCATTTTGCTTTTGGTATTGTGTATCTATTAGCGCATCTGGGCAGCGCTCGAGAGGTCAGTTCCTAAACATGCAGGGGGACTCTAATATGGACAATGCTATGGTTTCTCAATATTTTTCACTATTACCGATAGAGACTGGAGGTGAACCGGATACAGAACTGTCCAGAATTTTCTCAACTGACAAAGCTTATTCCTCTTTAGGGGAACTTTTTGATGACATGGAAAAGCTTAAAATCAGAGAAATAAAGCTACAATGGGACATTTGGTCTATGAATAAGTATATTGAGTTGTGTATTGTCCCAAGAGGACTACGAATTAACAAGTACCCTACATTTGATACTAATGACTCTGAATTTATAAAAGCTTGGAACATGATATTAACAGAATGTTCTGTGAGATTAATGTTATTGCTCTGTGAATATAAAACAAAAATGCTGTCGTGTGTTAGAGATAATATATGTGAAATACAAACAGAACTCAATTCCAGAAAAAATGACATAGATTATGGTAGATTTGACATGGTTTTAAAGAATACAATTTTTGAGGTTAAGAAATCAGTGATTGACACTAAGCACAATAAATACATACGCGACCAGACAGACTATGACACAGACTCAGTTTATGTGTGGAACCGGACAAGACGAACTCAGATTCGCAGACAACAGAACCGTAGTAGAGGGAGACGCAATAGGAGGGGTAGGAGACAAACCCAAGTGACCTTTTCCGACACTGAGGCAGAGTCAGGAGATAGTGCTAGTGGGGATGAGACTGCAGCACCGAGAGGTATTCTAAAAAATAGCCAGGTTGAGCCCATAAATGTTCATACAACAACACATATGAATACGATCTCTAATCAGAATAATGGACAAAGGGAGACAGGGAGTAAATATAAAGCCAGTGAACCAGCCAAGGCATTAACAGAACCCAGGGGCGGACAAGCTAAATCCACCAACTCAGATATTGGGCAAGAACATTTGCAACAGGTTTTTTCCTTGCCCCAGAGCAATCCAGACAGAGGGGGAAGGGGCAGAGGCCAACAGAAACCAGGATACAGGTTGAGGGAAACGAGGAATCAAACAAAATACAAATGACATGTGTTATAAACCTTTCAGATACTGTGTTAACAGATGCCCAGATACGTGTGTTAAGTCTTGGTTTGGGCTTTGTACCAACCATGAATTTTAATCTCTTTCATACTATCATTGATGTGAACCGGTTAATCCGAAATGTAACATTAAAGGGTCATTTTTCAGGCAATGATACTTTGTCTATTTGTGAAGGGGAGGGTCCCAGGTGGGTCACCACCAATCTAAATACTGATCTAAGTTTTCCCGAATCATGTGACTTGGTTTCACTAAACACCCTCATGCTGGAAAGCGAGGGACTGGAATCTTTGCAAACCACTAGCAAAGCAAGGAGTTTAAAACCTCCCTCTAAATTCTACCCAATACAAAGTAGGGGGAATGTAATTGAAAATTTCTATAAAAGAGTGGAGCGTGATCTTAAGCTTTTGGCTGACACTACTGGCCGAAATACTAAAAATAATTTGAATAGAATTGAAAGGGAAGCGTTGTCCTCCCTGGCTAATAACCATGATCTGGTCATAAAAAATGCAGACAAGGGTGGTTCAGTGGTGGTAATGAATAGGGCGCAATATGTCAATGAGGCAATACGCCAACTGGATGACAGACAATGCTATTCAGTTCTAACCACGAACCCTACAAGCCGGTTCAAGAGAGAACTTATGCACCTTTTAGATGATGGAATGGAAAATGGCTATATTGACCAGGACACTATGTCATATATATTTGTGGAACATCCGGTCACTCCAGTATTCCATCATCTACCTAAGGTGCATAAGTCCCTCACGGATGTGAAGGGACGACCTATAGTAAGTGGTATAGGGTCTCTCTTTGAACGCTTGTCTCAATGGCTGGACATGATTTTACATCCCTTTGTTGAAGCCCTCCCAAGCTATCTCAGGGACACCAAGCACCTAATGAATCTAATAAAAGATGTTGCATGGGTGGAAGATAATAACCAGTGGGTCACCATAGATGTCACAGCCCTCTATTCTTCCATTCCCCATTCAAAAGGATTGGAGGCCATGTCTTTTTTCCTCAGGGGTTGGTCCTCCCTTACTGAAGGTTTTCAGAGATATGTACTACAAGTGGCTGAGTTCTTGTTAACTCATAACTTTTTTGAATTCGAGGGTGTGTTCTATCTCCAAAGATGTGGGACAGCCATGGGGGCGAAGTTTGCCCCCTCCTACGCCAACCTACTCATGGGTTGGTGGGAGCTGTCCCACGTCTTTGGAGATAAGAACCCCCTCCGTGGTTGCATTACCTTTTACCGCCGCTTTATAGATGATCTAATCCTTATCTGGGAGGGCAGCTCTGATGATTTGGAAAAGTTTCTAGGGAAACTCAATGACAATGACATCGGTCTAAAATTCACAAGTGAAACTCAAAGGGCCAAGATTAACTTTTTGGATGTAGTACTGAGTGGGACTCCTGATGGTCGGATTGAGACAAGCCTATATAGAAAGCCTATATCAGGCAACTCACTACTACATGCAAGAAGCTGCCACCCCAAACATGTGCCGTATGCTATAGCCAAGGGACAACTCATAAGGGCCAAACGGAATTGCTCCGAGGCCAATGAGAGTGCCAACCAAATGATGGAAGTAAGAAAACGCTTATCTCAGAGAGGCTATCCTAGAAAGGCAATAAATAGGGCCCAAAAGGAGGTGGATAGAATGGACAGATGTGATTTGTTAAGGGACAAATCAAACCAGACAAATGGGAAGGCCCAAAAGGGAGTTACATTTGTCACTGAATACAGTGCGCAGTATGAGGAAGTATGCAGAATCGTCAAATACCATTTTGGTATGCTAATAGCAGACGATAGACTGACACAATGTGTTAAAGAAGGACTTAGATGCTCATACCGACGAAATAAGAGTTTAGGCAATATATTGTCCCCAACAGTCTTACCGAAGACTATCACCCAGGGGAGTGCCTGGCTCAGTTGTAAAGGCTCCTACAAATGTGGAAGCTCAAGATGTGGAGCATGTGATTATTTAACCATGTCAGAACACTTTACCTCTACTGTAACAGGGAAAACCTATGAGATTAATTTCTGTCTCTACTGCAGCTCTACCTTTGTCATCTACTGTGTAACTTGTACGGTATGTGGAAAACAGTACATCGGGCTCACCACTAGAGATGTTAGAACAAGAATTATTGAACACTTGTCCACTATCAGGAGGGGCAAGGCAACTACCCCTGTGGTGCATCATTTTGCTCAGGTTCATAATAAGGACCTTACATGTTTTTCATGGCAACCAATAGATATGGTTCCTAAACCAAAAAGAGGAGGTGACCGTGGAGTAACTCTATCTAAGAGAGAAATGCTGTGGATCCTAAAAATGGATACAAGGTTACCAAAAGGCCTGAACTCAGAATTCGACCTTATAAACTATTGGGAATAAAAACACCCGATCCCCTCTCTTTTTCATAATATCTATAAAATTGTAAGACATTAAGTAACATCGTTCAACAATACATAAAATAATACTTAACGCTCCTCATATCTGACTGACACACAACCTGAGATCATTATACTGACACTTTGTTCTTAAGTAATGATAATGCATATATGCACTATGAAACGGATGTATAATTTGACTAGTTTAAATTTATTTAAATAGAAGGCCGTTACTATAGGCTATGGATATGACGGGATTAACTGTGACTGTGATCTAAAGGTAGCGAACATAACCAAATAATTATTTATTTAACATCTAAAAATGACGATTTAATTATTGTGAATAACCTCATACATGTCTCCAAAATACCCACATATACTCATAATGTAATAAGATAGATCTGTTCTTTCACCTCCGAGATATAAGGGGTTAAATGCAAAAATCTCTCTGGGCGTATTGTTGTTTTAAATGACATGTCCTTTTAACCAATGGTGTTGTTTCTAATTTTGTATATAAAGCACACCTGTGGCTGGCATAGTATGCTATGATTACGGCTTTGCCGAAACGCGTAAGCCTGCCAGCCAGAGGTATCCCATCTCTGTCCTTTTTTGATTGACTATGTCCTAATTTTAAATAACCACAATAAAGGTTATGTTTTACATACGCTAGCGCTCCATGTTTTTCTTTGTGGTGGATTTCCTTGCCCTGAGAGCGCTAGTGTCCCTGCATTGTATGCTGCAAATTATCCCCAGAGCATATGCTGAATACCACTACGCTGAACACTGAGCACAGAACGCTGAGATACCAGTGGAGCCCCATCATTGGTCCGTATAGAGAGGCGCAACAAAAGGCAGCCTGAGGATTGGAGGATACTGAGTGGAGGCGTCTAAAGTGATGACGCACGTGGTACCTGTTTAGCTATCCGGTTGGAGGATCATCCGTTGTAACTTGGACACGCCCCCTGGTGGGCGCGGAAGCACGGTGCCTCTGGAAAAGTGCCGGGTAGCGGTGGACGAGATACGGAGATACAGATCAAGAAAAAGGTGTATATGACGCCGGCTCTGCTTGGAAAGGATCCTGCTGTAAGTTTAAAGCTCCCCGGGTGGAAGACAGCAGAGGTGAGACTGTATCTTTCTGATTATCTCTACTACATAAGATTGAAATGTACATTTGCTCTGGGTACACTGCAGTTCTGGTTTCCTGCGGTGCATGAAGGAAAAAAGTTTTCTTTGCAACATCTATTTTGTTCTTGTTTTTGTAACTGATCCTCTCATTTTGCTTTTGGTATTGTGAGTGTACTGTAGAGCACAGTAGTTAAGAGGTTTATAAACCGGCGTTAGCCCAAAAAGCTCTTAACTACTGACTTTTTTCTGCGGCTGGAGTTTTGTCGTTAGAATTCTAACGCTCACTTCAGCCACAACTCTAAATACCGGAGTTAGAAAGATCCCATTGAAAAGATAGGATACGCAATTGACGTAAGGGGATCTGCGGTATGGAAAAGTTGCGGCTGAAAAGTGAGCGTTAGACCCTTTTTTGACTGACTCCAAATACCGGCGGTAGCCTAAAACCAGCGTTAGGAGCCTCTAACGCTGGTTTTCACGGCTACCGCCAAACTCTAAATCTAGGCCTTAGTTATTAGTCGACTATACTAGGTGCACAATAGAAAACTTTGCTAAAACAATGTAATTTAACAGTTTTTTGGCACACCTATGCACCTAGGAAAACATGATGCGGCTGGTAGCATTTTACAGGTGATTTTCGGGCACAATTTTAATTTATAAATATGAGCATTATATCGCGTCCACATTTTTAGGCACAAAAATAGGAGAACATGATTGAGCCCATAATGGTAAACCATTTAAGGTCATATATTTTAAATATCTAAAAAGAATGAAACATAAGTTAACTGGAGAAAAGGAAAAAATAAATGTGGGTAGCCTTTACAAGCAGTACTAAATGCTGAAGCAGAATATTTTGTTTTTCAGAAGAGAATGCGATTGTGCTGAGCAAGCACTTTCTAGAAGTGTCACCAGATGATTTTACCAGGCATTTCTTGTTCTACTTCAGTTGTAGCAATCAAAAGGTTGTTTACTCCCTTGTTCTGCCAATTATGAGGAAGCAGCTGCTCTGACCACAAAATTATGAGAAATCTTTTAAGTAACACTACAGCTTTAACCCTTTTATAAGAAACAATGTCCTGTTCTAACCATTTTATGAGAAACAATGTCATAAAAAGCATGGAAAAAAAAAATAGAAAATGAAAAAGAAATGTATCCTTAAAGGGATACTAAAGCCATTTTTTCTTTCATGATTCAGATAGAGCATGCAATTTTAAGCAACTTTCTAATTTACTCTATTGTTATCTTTATTTGAAAAGCAAGAATATAAGCTTAGGACCCAGACCATTTTTGGTTCAGCACCTGGGTAGCGCTTGCTGATTGGTGGCTAAATGTAGTATATTTTTAAAGGGTCATAAAAGTGCAAAAAGAAAATGTGTTAGAGTATTTTATTATTGCAGTATTGCTTTGATATAAATGTGTTTAACCCCTGCAAAGCAGTTAAACACACAGTTAAAGTCAGCTCCACAGCAGCAATACACGAATATGACCTTGTTGAACACATCTGGTGAGCCAATGACAAGAGGTGCATACTAATTATTTACCTGCTAGCTCCTAGCAGTGCAGTGCTGTTCCTGAACCAATCTAGGTATGCTTTTCAACAAAGGTTTCTAACAGAACAAATGAAACTTTATAATAGAATTAAATTGAAATGCCTTTTACAATTGCATGCTCTTAATCATGAATGTTTGTGTTTTTATGTTCCTTTAAAGGGACATTTAACACTTTGAGATGGTAATAAAAAATGATAAATTGTATATATATATAAAAAAAAATGCAATAAACTATTTATTTTGTTCCGTTTTCCTGTAATTCCGTTCTGAAATTGTGAGCTTTTCCGTTCCTGTTAGAAATGGAAGTGCAGAACACTGTTAGATTCCACACACCCATTGGCTGAACACTCTAGTGACCTATTTATATCTGTCCCTAATTGGCCACAGCAGAGAAGGTAACCTAAGTTACAACATGGCAGCTCCCATTGCTTTATAGACACTAAAACTTTACACTTATTTTATCAATATTTAAACAGCTAATTAAACTTTAAAAAATACATCTACATATTCTCAGACTAATATTTTCTTTGAATGCATCATTCTTTCTAGTACTTATATTACAGGTAAAATATGTTAATGCTTAATTTATTAAAATGCAATATTTTGTAATTAAACATATTTGACCTCAGATTTAATGACCCCAGAATAAATGCATGTCTGAAGCAAACCCTTTAAGAAAACTGAGATCAAATGTACAAAATATCAGACTTATCATTTGGTGCATGTCCCTAGCAAACTTTTCAAAAAGCTACTTGACCAAACCATGAGAACAGATTCTTTAAGGGGCTACATAACAAAATATCTAAAAAAAAAAATCCATGTCCCCAGCAATGTATTTTAAAAACAAAAGAGATGAGATTAGATTTTTGTCAATAGCAGCCTCTTTAAGTATCTACAAGCCTAAAACTCAGATGCATTTCTTCCGTAACCAGTTAAAGAAACCACATAACCAAAACATGAGCACTCGGATCATATCCACGGCCAATTCAATGCCGGAAATAGCACGGTTATTACAAGTTGAAAGTGAGCGCAATCGAATTTAACGCATGCTGGGTTCGTGTGAATTCAAAGCTCTAGTTAACTGTTAAGCTAGACAAAAAAAAATGCACAAAACACATCAATAATAAGTTTAACAACAAATGTATTTTAAAAAATTCATTAAAAGCTAAAAGGGCTCAAAGATATGAGTTCTCATGTGTTAGAAAAAAAACAAGGCCTGCAAAGGGCTTTAACATAGAGATACATACAAGTCTAACTATGTATATGTATGTACAGTATATATACATATATATGTGTGTGTGTACATATGTATGTATACATGTATTTATATGTGTATATATGTATTTACAGACATATATACACATATAGACACAAATACCTATGTACACATATATATAGACATATATAAGTGCATTGGAGCCCTTTTGCAGGCAAGTAGCTGAAAATATAAAAAGAATATTTATGCAATATCCATATTTAATAAAGGTTTTAACTATGTTTGTACTGTAAATATTTCACATTCCAATGTTCTTCACATAGGAGAATATGTTCTAAGTATTTTAGAAAAGATATTTATAAATATATATATATATATATATATATATATATATATATACGTATATATATCTGTATTTATCTATAGTTATATAGCGTTATTAACGTGGTTGCAATATTTGAACTTTTTGCGTGTCAGCTTTTAGCTTGCATGATAACTTTTTACTTTCAACTTTTAATACGAGTGCAACCCGACGCAAAAAGTCTCCATCTAGTGAAGTTAATGCGTGAGCAGGAGTGCAAAATAGCGCTCCAATCGTAATCTATCCCTGAGAAAGTGGAGGAAAATGGCAAAAAGAAGAAATACATTAACTGCCTATCCTGAAATTAAAAAATATCTACATAGCTAATCTAAAACTGCAATTAATTTGAATTCATAGAGCAAAAACTAAAATAAACTCTGAAAAAAAGGATACTCAGCACAGATTAAAATTCACTACTTGTATGTTTACTAATTGGAATAAAACAAGGAATTCATTGTGATAATCCTTCGGTTTACGTGCTCAGTGGCTTTACTAAATAAATATTTTCTGTTTATTTTATTACTTTTATGCAAATTAAATCTTTTGGGTGTACTTGCTAAGTCTATATTTAGATTTAGCTAGATTTCAAGGCACTGTACTTTCTCACACAAAAACAGTCATATATTTTTTCAGCATTACAATACTTCAGGACATTATTGCAAATACTTTTTTGAAGTTATTTAAGAAATTATTTCTTACTCTTCCGAGTCTATAGGACTATGGGAAATTTCCAGCCTTGCTTATAAAATTGGACATGTGCATTTAAATTTGTGTTATTTGTTGCATTAGTCTAAAAATGATAAAATAAGCAGCCCCTTCTTAACAAACAAATCAAACAAATACATGCAACAACAACAAAAAATGGCACCTTTGTTTTAGTTCCCTATTGGAAATAGTAGAAAAGGAGAGAGAGAGAGAGAGAGAGAGAGAGAGAGAGAGAGAGAGAGAGAGAGAGAGAGAGGAGAGATAAAGAGAGAGAGGAGAGAAATAGAGAGAGTGAGAGAGGAGAGAGAGAGGAGAGAGGGGAGAGGAGACAGAGAGAGAGGAGACAGAGAGAGGAGACAGAGAGGAGAGAGAGAGAGAGAGAGAGAGAGAGAGGAGATAGAGAGGAGACAGCGAAAAGAGAGAGAGAGAGAGAGAGAGGAGAGATAGAGAGAGTGAGAGAGGAGAGCGAGAGAGAGAGGAGACAGAGAGAGAGGAGAAAGAGAGAGGAGACAGAGACAGAGAGAGAGAGAGAGAGGGGAGACAGCGAAAAGAGAGAGAGAGAGAGAGAGGAGAGTGAGAGAGTGAGAGAGAGAGGGGAGAGAGGGGAGAGAGAGGAGAGAGGGGAGAGAGAGGGAGAGAGAGAGAGAGAGAGAGAGAGAGGGGGGGGGAGAGGGTAGAGAGGGGGAGAGAGAGAGAGGAGACAGAGAGAGGAGAGAGAGAGAGAGGGGAGACAGAGAAGAGAGAGAGAAGAGAGAGAGCGAGAGAGAGAGGAGAGAGAGCAGAGAGAGAGAGGAAGGAGCAAGAGGGGGGAGAGGAGAGAGAGGGAGGAGAGAAGAGAGAGAGAGGAGAGAAGGGAGAGAGAGGCGAGAAGAGAGAGAGAGAGGAGAGAGAGCAGAGAGAGAGAGGAGAGGGAGGAGAGAGAGAGGAGAGGGAGGAGAGAGACAGGAGAGAGGGAGGAGGGGAGAAAGAGAAGAGAGAGAGGGAAGAGAGGGGAGAGAAGAGAGAGAGAAGAGAGAGAAAATAGAGAGGGGAGAGAGAGAGAAGAGACAGAGAGAGGAGAGAGAGAGAGAGAGAGAGAGAGAGAGGAGAGAGAAGAGAGAGAGGAGAGAGGGGAGAGAGAGAGGAGACAGAGAGAGGAGAGAGAAAGACAGTAGAGAGAGAGGAAAGAGAGAGAGGAGGGAGAGAGAGAGAGAGGAGAGAGAGAGAGGAGAGATAGAGAGAGTGCGAGAGGAGAGAGAGTGAGAGAGGAGAGAGAGAGAGTAGACAGAGAGGAAAGAGAGAGAGGAAAGAGAGAGAGGAGAGAGAGGAGAGAGAGAGAGAGAGGAGAGAGAGGGAGGAGAGAGAGGGAGGAGAGAGAGGGAGGAGAGAGAGAGAGGAGAGAGAGAAGAGAGGAGAGAGAGAGAAGAGAGGAGAGAGAGAGAAAGGAGAGAAGAGAAAAGAGAGAGAGAGGAGAGAGGAAAGAGAGAGAGGAAGAGAGGAAAGAGAGAGAGGAAAGAGAGAGAGCAAAAAGAGAGAAGAGAGATAAAGGAAAGAGAGAGAAAAGAGTAAGAGAAAAAGAGAGAGAGAAAAGAGAGAGAGAAAAGAGAGAGAGATAAAAGAGAAAAAAAAAGAGAGAAAGAGAAAAGAGAGGGAGAGAAAAGAGAGGAAAAGAAAAGAGAGAAAAAGAAAAGAGAAAGAGAAAAGAGAGAGAGAGAAAACAGAGATTGGAAAATGAGAGAGAAAAGAGAGAGAAAAAGAAAAGAGAGAAAGAGAAAAAAGAGAGAGAGAAAAGTGAGAGAAGAAAGCAGGAGAGAAAAGAGAGAAAAAGAAAAGAGAAAGAGAAAAGAGAGAGAGAGAAAACAGAGATTGGAAAATGAGAGAGAAAAGAGAGAGAAAAAGAAAAGAGAGAAAGAGAAAAAAGAGAGAGAGAAAAGTGAGAGAAGAAAGCAGGAGAGAAAAGAGAGAAAAAGAAAAGAGAGAGAGAGAAAAGAGAGAGAGGAAAGAGAGGAGAAGAGAGAGATTTTCTTTTAAGATTAAAATAGAGCATGCAATTTTAGAAAAGTTTCCAATTTACTTCTGTTATCTAATTTATTTTGTTCTTTTACTGTCCTTTGTTGAAAAGCATAAATAGGCAGGCTCGGAAGCAGCAATAAACTACTAGGTACTAGCTGCTGATTGGTGGCTGCACATATATGCGTCTTGTCATTGGCTCATCCTATGTGTTCAGTGGTCTCAGTAGTGGATTGCTGCTCTTTTAACAAAGGGAGAAAGTTGTTTACAACTGTCTGCTCTGCCTGAATCATGAAACAAAAAGTTTGTGGTTAATGCCCCTTTAACAGCTTGCTTTTTCATTTGTGTAAGAATATTACAATTAATGTCTGTTTAAAGGTTGTTGTTTTTTTAGGTAAATTGAAAAAAAAGATAATCTTTAAATTACTGTACAATAAAATCCTTTGTTGCTCGGCATGAAAAAAACTCTCTAGATTCTAAAATAAGCTGTAGGAAGGAAATAAGGAGTCTCAAAGTGTGAATGGAATGTGGCTTTTCCCTCTATATGTAAACTTGTTTCAGAGCAAACATGGATAACCCTAGGTTCAAAACTGTGTGATTAAACATATCAGTTACCTGAATTCTAAATGCAACAGGAATATGTACTACTTATAGTAATGCTAAAAAGCCAAAACAAAAATAAAATGATTACAAAACAAAATGTGTTTTCAACTTAGCAATAAGAACATAAAATTGTACTAAATCAAACTTTGCAAACAATGAACTACAAAAAAATTATCACAGTTCAAAATTAAAACAATATATCTATGTGAGTTGTCACTTTAGGGAAAAAATTGTTCAGAGCGGCACTTCTACTGTGTGTTTAACCTCTTTGTGGTTGTTAGACACACAATAGTGCAGGATCGATAGTAAAAAACAACAACATGCTCTGCTCTTTTAGAGCATGTAATTTTTACTATTTTGACCCTTCATATCTTGAGTGTGTAGTTCCACTCTTAACAGGAATTGGATCACTTTTTTCAGAAATAAATTACAGAAAAGGGGTACAAAATAAATAATCACAAAACAAAAACCAACTCCCTCTATTTAAAGGGACAGTCTATTCCAAAAAAAACTTTCATGATTCAAATAGGGCATGCAATTTTAAACAACTTTCCAATTTACTTTTATCACCAATTTTGCTTTGTTCTCTTGGTATTCTTAGTTGAAAGAAAACCTAGGAGGTTCATATGATAGGCCGCCTAATCTAAATGCATTTTGACAGTCCCCCCCCATATACTGCAGTGCTTTTATGAGGGGCAGGAACTAATGAGCAATTTGTATTTAAGCTCATCTCCTTTTCTAACTGTTGTGATAATTTGTTGCATTTAGCAAATAAAACATATAAACATGCAGGATAAGCCAACTTGCTCAACGGGCTCTTATTTCGACTTGGAATATAGGAAAGCCTTTTTTAATACAATATTTAACCAGAGCAATGACCCTGATCAACCTTTTGATATTAAAGCTACATTTGCTGCTTTAGAAAAAATGTTGACTACAGATCTTAGACTCGTGTGGGATATTGTGACTTTTGAACATTACAGAGAATCAAATAGAATCCCAAGAGGACTGCGATTGCGCAAGTTCCCCACCTACCAATTAGAAGACCAAGATTTAGTGGAAGAATGGAATGATGCACTTTCTAACTGTTCCATAACACTTATAAATATCCTGGTCAAGGACAAGCAAAGAAGGAGGGAGAAATTGAAAAATCAAATTTATGTAAACAAAATGTCATTAAAATCTCTGAAAGGTAATGATTCATATGCTACCCTGAAGGAATAGATGAAGGAACACATAAAGAAATTAGACACTGAACTGGCTGAGTTCAAGAAAAACAAGTTCGACAGGGACAGGAAGGATTACGAAAATAATAGGATTTACCTTTGGCCTCAGTATGGGAACAGAAGATTTAGGCGTTATTCTGGTCCAGGCAGAGATACCAAACACAACCCTAAATCAATACTGAAAAATCAAAATACCAATAAAAACAAGAAAGTGTCTTTTTCATCCACGGATGTGGAGTCCTCAGACCCTGAATTCACCTCACAAGCGTCATCAGACATAGAGAGTGACTCTGCAGTTCTGTCCTCTGCAGAAGATTCGGGAGATGAACCAGTAACAACCTCTACTGTACCTCAACTAAGGGTCCCTTTAGGAGCAGGACGAGGAGGTCCCAAAGGGGAAAAAAGAAATTACAGGAGAACCAAGAAGTAACAGACAATAGTTTGAGCATTTTTAATCTCTCTGATTATAACCTGACTGATGTGGAGATTTCCCTCTTATCTAGAGGTCTAGGTTTTGCTCCATCTAACAAGTTTTCAGTGTAGGAAACTTTAATAGATGTCAACAAGTTTGTTCCTAAGCTTACGCTCAAGAAGTTCTTCGACTCGGACCAGCTGTCCATACCTCATCAAGAATTGAATGAAGTCACCTATCACACAGAGACTGACCAAACAACTACTAAGGAGAACCTTAAAGATTTCAAGGACTATTGTGCTCTGGAGGTTATGAGAGAGCTCTCGGGAAGTGGGGACCCATATAATGGTCTCGGAAACCCAAACTGTCATTCCTCCTATAATAAAAAATAAGGAATTTTATCCCATCCAAATTAGAGGGCCTTACATGAATGCCTTTCAGAGCAGTGTTGAAAGGGATTTAATAAAACTAGACACAGAAATAGAACAAAACAATCCACATCTCCATACAAAAAGTAACCTATCACGTAAGGAATTATCTGCATTAACAAATTTGAAAGATAATGATAACCTTGTCATTAGAAATGCAGATAAGGAAGGCTCAACTGTACTCCTTAACAAGGTAAATTATGTTGCAGAAGCTAAGAGGCAATTATCAGATGCCACTTACCGTATTCTCCCCATTGACCCTACCATGAGTTTTCCAAAAAGATCTGGCTAACCTGTTGGATGATGGAAAAGCTCTGGGTATTATTAAGAAAAGAGATGCAGAACTTTTGGTTCCCAAGTCACCAGTTATTCCCATCTTCCATCATGTACCCAAAATTCACAAAAACATCACATCCCCCCCAGGTAGGCCCATTGTCTTGGGCATAGGCTCTCTTTTGAAGCCTGTGTCCGAGTGGATGGACTCTATTCTCCAGCCTTTGGTGACTAGCCTATATAGTTACTTAAAAGATTCTGGTCATCTTCTGGAGAATTTCAAGAAAATTAAGTGGAAAGAAACCTTCTGTTGGGCAGTTGTTGATATTGAGTCACTTTACTCCAGTATCCCTCATCACCTGGGTATTAGAGCAGTCAGGTGTTTTTTTGGATAGGGATACTCTGTATCTAGAGGAGGAGAAATTGTTTCTGTGTGAATGTTTGGAGTTCCTAGAGACCCACAACTATTTTTTAGTTGACCACACCTCTTACCTTCAACTCTGTGGCGCCGCTATGGGGGCAAAATTTGCCCCCTCTAATGCTAACTTGTTTGTGGGTTGGTGGGAGCTCCATTACATATTTTTAGACAGCAACCGTTTCATCAATAGTACCATTTTTTATAATCGGTTTATTGATGATATGATATTTTTCATTGATACCAACAATTGTGATAATTTCACTATTGCTTAATTTCTAGATCATCTCAATGATAATGTTGCTGAATTACGATTCACCGGAGAAATTGATTATATTAAAGTACATTTTCTGGACCTTACACTCGTTAGTGCAGCAGAGACTGACAGTATAGTTTCCAGTACTTACCGAAAACCGACAGCAGGTAATACCATACTTCATGCTCAATCAGCCCATCCCCCTCATTTATTGAATTCTATTCCAAAAAGCCAGTTCCTTAGACTAAGAAGGAATACAATTAATGATAGCATCTATAATGATCAATCTGAGGAACTACAAATTAGGCTCCGCAAAAGGGGCTATAATCAAACGTTGCTTGACTCTGTCCAGGAAGAAGCAAGACATGGCCACAAATCAAATAATAAAAAACACAGTAATTCATTCTCAGAAGAATCAATCGTTTTTAGTACCCCATATTGTTTACATTATGACAATTATTGCCATTTTAAAGAAACATTTGAAACTTTTGAGCAATGATAGTTTTTTTGGCACCATATGTTAGCAAATGTAAATTTGTTTCACGAAAACCAGAAACTTTGGGTTCAAAACTGTCACCAAGTATGATTCAAACAAATAAAAACACCACCACTAGAACTTGGCTACATAAGAAAGGAAATTTCAAATGTAACAATTTCAATTGCATAACTTTCCAAACAGTAACAGTGGGCAATAACTTCTGTTACAAATAGGTAATTTGACATTCATTTCTATGCAACAAGCAGAACCAGATGGGTTATATACCTTATCACATGCAATCACTGTAATTTACAGTATGTTGGCCAAAACTCTAGCAAACTCCGGGAAAGAGTCAGAGAATATATCAGGGATGTCAAGAACTTTAAAAAAGGCTCTGCTTCAGCTAAGCATTTCATTGGTCTGCATCTCACACGTGTTCCTAACTTTAGGGTGCAGAACATTGAAATAGTACAAAGACACCCTAGGGGGGGTGACAGACACAAATTTTTGACCAAGAGAGAATTATTCTGGATCCTAAAATTGGATACCAG